>NC_138768.1:125462717-125727717 GCF_965119305.1 Pelophylax lessonae
TCTCACCTTTATTCAAGGGGTGCGTCATTTGGCTCCGCTGAGGACATCCCCTTTACCTCCGTGGGATCTGAATTTAGTTTTGTCCATTCTCCAATGACCTCCCTTTGAAAATAGCAGGGACATTTCTCTGACTTTATCTCCAGAAGTTGCCTTTTTGATGGCGATCACCTCTGCTCGCAGGGTGTCTGAGTTGGCGGCTCTGTCCTGCCCTTCACCTGATCTGGTCGTTCATAGGGATAAGGTCGTTTTGCGTCCTAACCAATCCTTTCTCCCTAAGGTGGTGTCAGCTTTCCACCAAGATATTGTTTTACCTCCGCTCTGTGCTAAAACCAAGCATCCCAAGGAATTTGCCTTGCATTCGCTGGATGGGGTTATGGCGGTCAGGGTCTGCCTGTCAGCCGCTGAGTCCTCCTGGACATCTGATTCTCTGTTTGTCCTTCCTGAGGGACCTTGTAAGGGTTCGGCTGCGTCTGCTGCAACCATATCAAAGTGGATCAGACAGACTATTGTTCAGGCCTATTCATTAAAGTGTCAGGTGCCTCCTTTCCCTGTGCGGGCACATTCTACTAGAGTGCTGAGTGCCTCTTGGGCTTTTCACCATTAGGCATCTGTGGCTCAGGTGTGTAAAGCGGTGACCTGGTTGTCTGTACACACTTTTACAAAATTCTACAAGGTTGATTTGATGGCATTTTCAAACGCTTCCTTTAGCTGCTAAGTTTTGCAGGCTGCTGTTTGACGAAGAGATAGATTCTCTTTTTGGGGTGAATTTTTTGATTTGGGGTAAGCTCCTCCTGGTGTTGGTTAAGCTTTTTTGTTGCTCTGTTGGCTACATTCTTAGCCTTGGAAAGGCATTGACAGTTTTTTGCTGCGTTCTTCCCACCCCTCATGCCTACACTGCTATGGGACGTCACATTAGTGAAGAAGCATTGAGAGCTGCGTCTGTCAGAGAACCTAAGAGAAAATTGGATTTTTGTAAGAACTTTCCGTAAAATCCTTTTCTCTGAGTCCTCTGACAGACGCAGCTCCCGCAACTCTATTTTGAGGTTGGTTGTGTCTTCTTTCACTGCTTGCTATGAAACTGATTTTAGAGCACATTGTGTCTGGGGTAATGTCGTGAGGGACAGGCCCTATAGGCGTGTCGAGTGAAAACTTTTCCCTGCCTAGTCTACTCCTGTAGATATGGCGTATTACCCATTAGTGAAGAAGCACTGAGAGCTGCGTCTGTCAGAGGAATCAGAGAAAAGGATTTTACGGTAAGTTCTTACAAAAATCCAATTTTTTCACTTTTTAATTCAACATCGCTGTGGGTTTTCCATTACAACCCTTCACATCATTATTTTTCTTGCCTTTCCTCCCTTCTTTCCACATTTCTTTCCTTTTTGTGTTTCTTTTTCATTTGACCGTAACAGTTTTGGAGATACCCCATCCATAGATGGAAATGGTGACGTGGAGTTCACCTCATTTTTTCTTATATTGTTAAATGGTTACCAGATCCGGTATTTTTAACATTATTCAGTTCCCTCATTAGTACTCTGCAGGTGCTGCAGCTGATTGATAATTATTAAACCACTTCTATTAGATACTTTCCCACATAGACGCAGACAAACTTACATGGATTTCTTCCTAATAACAAAAGGTAGGAATCTTCAAAAAAAGTTTGTTAAATACCTTGCATTGTACATAGATCACCCAGAGGGGAATGTTTTTTTCTCAACAAAAGTTAGTTACTCTTTAACTAATGTAGGTTCAGAGAATATGGTGCATCTGTAAACTTGTTAGCATTGTATCTTAGGTGAATAAAATGCTTTCCTGGAGATTTTGTAAAGAATTTATTAAAAGAAAAGCAGTATAGTGGTCCCCTTAGACAAAATAAATATTTTACCTATTCATCAGATTGACTTTCCCCCCCCCCTTTACGTTTTTTCATTCAGCAATCTAGTCTTTTTATTTCTGCATTTTTTTTTTTTAATGAAGTCCCATAACAAGACATCTTGAGATACCCAAGAGTTTTTTAATTTAGTTTATTTGTATCATCATAGCTGGGAATTTAGGCTGTTTATATGTAAATGTTAGATTTAAGGAACAATTAAGTGTTGACAAAGTAGATTGCAGCCTTATCAATTGCAGCGCTGTTTCCATAATTTTTCTAACTGACATATTTCATGATAAATAGCGGATGCCAAGTCACAGCAGATTATACAGTGCACTAGCAATTCATAGTGCTGTCAGGGAGAAGACCGATTGACTTTACATTTACATATTAATGAGAAGATTTGTTAAGAGGGTGCTTGACTATGGAAAATAACGGCATCTTTATAGGGCACAACATTTCATAAATAGAGCTGATGCAGGAAAATGGAAATTAAACCTTTTTAGGTTAATGAATTCCAGAGATTAGTCAAATGAACGTTAGCAGATTTAGCAGTAGAGAAATACACCTTGCCGATAGCACAACACTTCCTTTGTGTCAAGTTTCACAACAGTCTCTCTCTCTGACTAATGACTTCCCTTCCCATGTGATTTCAGTTTTCCCAGTGAATTGATATTGATGATATGTTGATTCCTGAATAGCTTAGATGTCACAGCAAATAGCACTGTGTGTTTTTGGAGTGTCATTCGAAAGCACCTCGTTTTTTGGAATTGTTAGCGGGTCGTTAAAACAGTCCATCTGAAAGGGAGGGGGGGAAGATAGATAGATAGATATAGATATAGAGATGGATATATATATATATATATATATATATATATATATATATATATATATATATATATATATATATATATATATATATATATATATATATATATATATATAGAGATGGATAGATATATATATAGATATAGAGATGGATAGATATAGAGATATATATATATATATTTATATATTATAGTGTGTATTTAGGGTTTTGTTTTTTTATTTGAAAGAGAATCACTAGGAAAGGGAGCAGCCTTAAGGAGTAACTCCACTTTTGTTGAGGAAAAAAAAGACAATCCTCTGGATAATCTATGTACATTTCAGGGATTTTACCAAACATTGTTTCAGATTTCTACCTTTTGTTGTTCTGAAAAAATAAATGTGTGTCTTCATGTGGAAAGTGAATGTTTGTGTGAGTGACTTTAGAATTATCAATCAGCTGCTGCAATTGCAGGGCTCTAATGAGGAAAGTGGCAGGGTTTGCATCCTTTTAGATATGCTTTCCCTTTGAGTATCTCACCACAAATGACCTTTATGTTGCAGGGGATGCCTAAAATCTAATTTGTATCCTAATGCAGACTTCTAGGAAAATCAGTAAGCTAATTGCACATGCAGAAAATTACATTTCTGATGTACATCATCTGTGTTCAGAATGCCTCCACATGTCACCTGGAAAGGTGTGATAAAAATGCTGTAAATTAAGAATACTTTCAGAATTAGAGTATTTGGTGTGACCAGCCTTTGCCTTCAAAACAGCATCAATTCTTCTAGGTACACTTGCACACAGTTTTTGAAGGAGCTCAGCTGGTAGGTTGTTCCAGACATCTTGGCAAACTAACCACAGATCTTTTGTGGATGTAGGCTGCCTCAAATCGCTCTGTCTCTTCATGTAATCCCAGACAGACTTGATGTTGAGATCAAGGCTCTGTGGGGGCAAAAAACATCACTTCCAGGACTGCTTGTTTATGTTTAAAATGGTTCCTAATGACATTGGCTGCATGTTTGGGGTCGTAGTCCTACTGCAGAATAGGTTTGGGGCCAATCACATGCCTCCCTGATGGTATGCTAGATAAGTATCTGCCTGTATTCATCAGCATTGAGGACGGTATTGATCCTGACCAATCTCCAACACTAGTTGCAGAAATGCAGCCCAAACTTACAAGGAACCTCCTCTACCATGCTTCACTGTTGTCTGCAGACACTCATTATTCCGTTCTCTAGCTCTTTGGCGAGCAAACTTCCTCCTGCTACAGCCAAATGTAGCAGGATTTTGACTCCCCAGTCCAGGGAACCTACTGCCATTTTCCTGCACCCCAGCTCCTATGTTTTTGTGCATTTCTGAGTTGCTGAGCCGTGCTTCCACTTCAGAGGTATGGCTTTTGGCTGCAATTCTTCCATGAAGACCACTTCTAATCAGACTTCTCTGGGCAGTAGATGGGTTGACCTGGGTCCCATTGCTTTCTGAAAATTCTGTGCTAATGACACTGCTGAACATCAAGTTTTCTTGGACGACCACTGCGTCTTTAATCTTCAACATTCCTTTTTTTTTGCGCTTCTTCAAAAGAGCTTTAACAGCACATCTTGAAACCTAGTCTGCTTTGAAATCTAAGCCTCGGAGAGATTTTGCTGATGCAGTATAACTACTTGCATCTTGTTGGTGTGCTCAGTCTTGCCATGGTGTATGATCTGTTTCCCCCAACCTCACCTTTGTAGCAGAATTTGGTTATTCCTCACCCAGTTTCAAGCCTGCTACACAGTTTTTCAGTTCATTACTTGGTTTCAACCTACATATGAAATTGATGATGATTAGTACCTGCTTGGTATAGTTGGTTAATCTTACACCTGATTCTAATCATACAACATCCCTGACGGCAGCAAATGTAAGAATAGATGCTTTTTTGAAGCCAAAGCGTAGTCACACCAAATTTTGATTTACATTTTTCTTACGTTCGCTCGCTTTGTAATGTAAAGTAAGAATGCTTTCAATAATATATATTTTAATTATTTATTTGTTATCAATTTACAAAATGCAGTTAGGTACACCTTGCTAGTACTGGGTTGGACCCACTTTTGCCTTCAGAACTGCCTTCATTATTTGGGACAAGGTGTTGGAAACATTTCTCAGAGATTTTGGTCCATATTGACATAACATCACCAAGTTGCTGCAGATTTTTTGGCTGCCCATCCATGATGCAAATCTCCCGTTCCACCACGTCCCAAAGGTGCTCTATTAGATTGAGATGTGGTGACTTTGGAGGCCTTGGAGTACAATGAATTAATTTTCATGTTCAAGAAACCAGTTTGAGATGTTTTGAGCTTTTGGTGCATTATCCTGCTGGAAGAAGACATCCGAAGATGGGTACATTGTAGTCATAAAGGGATGGACATGGTCAGCAACAAAACTCAGATAGGCCGTAGCATTTAAACGATGCTCAATTGGTACTCAGGGGCTCAAAGTGTGCCAAGAAAATATCCCCCAATGCCATTACACCACCAGTCTTAACTGTTGATACAAGGCAGGATGGATCCATGCTTTTATGTTGTTTGTCAAATTCTGACCCTACCATCTGAATGTCGCAGCTGAAATCGAGACACATCAGACCAGGCAATGTTTTTCCAATCTTCTATTGTCCACTTTTGGTGAGCCTGTGCAAACTGTAGCCTCAGTTTCCTGTTCTTAGCTGACAGGAGTGGCACCCGGTGTGGTCTTTTGCTGTTGTAGCCCATTTGCTTCAAGGTTTGGTGTGTTGTGCGTTTAGAGATGGTATTTTGCATACCTTGCTTGTAACGAGAGTTACTGTGGTCTTTGTATCATCTTGAACCAGTCTGCCCATTCTCCTCTGACATCAACAAGGCATTTTCCGCCACACAGCCACGGCTCACTAGATATTTTCTCTTTTTCTGACTATTCTCTGTAAACCCCATAGAGATGGCTGTGTGTGAAAATCCCACTAGAGCAGCAGTTTTTAAAAATTTAAGACCAGCACCAACAACCATCCCACGTTCAAAGTTCCTTAAATACCCTTTTTTCCCCATTCTGATGCTTGGTTTGAACTTCAGCAAGTTGTCTTCACCACATCTAGATGCCTAAATGCCATGTGATTGGCTGATTAGCAGTTTGTATTGCCAAGCAATTAAACAGGTGTACCTAATGGCCGATGAGTGTGTGTGTGTGAATATATATATATATATATATATATATATATATATAACAGTCAAAGTGGGGCAACCTAAAATCTGTAATCGCACAGTGGCATGTTTATTGAGGTTTTGTATTGTTGAGTGTTTGAGTTTGTTCCTATGAACAAAGAATTTTATCTATTTTTTTTCTTCTTCTTGAATAAAATGTGTTGGAATAGTCTTTTTTTTTTTTTTGGTTATTAATGAAATACTTAATTTGCATACTGCCAGTGAAGACAGCGTCTTGTGACCCATAACACTGCTGGAGCGCAGTAAGCAAAAGCGTGATATGTTTCATTAGGGTAATTGCATTACAAATCAACAATGGTGGATTTTGTTAATGGGATTTTTCTACTGTTAAAATATGGAACAAGAAGCAGATCTGCTAAGCTAAGCATTCCCAGTTGTTTGCAGCTATGCACCACAACATTTGGAGGTGTTTAAAAGGTGAAACCGCATGTATATAAGTTTCAGTAATCTCAAAAAAACCACAGAACAAAATTTATAATGGCCATTCGGCTTGAAAAAATGTTATTTCTTTCTCATTAATTAAAGTACACAGGATTCAGACACAATTTAAAGGAGGATTTGGACACTTGCAAAAGAAAAAAAAAAGTCACCAGTCTGGTTTAATCTTTCACTCCTCACATGTCTCCGTTTTTGCTATCATCCTCTGAGGATGAATTTCTTCTCTGTATTGAGAAAAGCTGAAAGTGATTGTAAAGGCAAAAACTGTTTTTTAATTAAAATAAGAGGTTTATATTTGCTTGCTCTGTACAGTGGACCCTTACCTCCGCTTCTGAAGCCCCCCCACCTGTACTCTCCGCCTCTTTTGCGTGTGCCCCAATGGGAAGCCACTTGCTATGGGGGCACACGCACAGGAGCCCTGGCTGTGTGCATCCATAGCACATACTGTGTGGTTTGGCCCCACCCCCCCCCCCCCCCACACTCCCTCCTTACTGGATTTGATTGTCAGCCCCAGAGGTCAATGCCTGATACCAGCAAAGTCTGTGAAAACCAGGAAGGTAGGGAGAGAAAATCTGCAGCTGGGCGCAGCGCTAGATTTATAAAGGTCTTAGGTAAGTGTTAGGGAGGTCTTAGGTAAGTGTTAGGAAGGGGTGGGAGGGTAACAGGCAGTTGAAGGCTTTTTGTAAATTTATTTTTTATTTAGTTGAATGCGAACGATACAATAAAACAGTTACTCCACAGAATGTATGTCCAGAACAATGAAATAGATATACATACAGTATACAGGCATATCATGTCATAGATAAACTCATTCAAAGTAAGGATAAGAGGTGGAAATCGTATGTAAACCGGTAACTGCATTTATATAGTAGCATGTAGGGTCGAAAAAATATCCATTTATCGACAACTAATCTTTTATGAAAAGAGTTTTCAACTCTTTTCATAATCGATTAGTTGGCCAGCATACAGAATGCATTATTTGTTTACATATCAAGAAATCCAATGCAGCACACATACAGCTCAGTACACCCTCCATACATGTCAGTATACACAGTGCAGCACACATACAGCTCAGTACACCTTCCATACATGTCAGTATACACAGTGCAGCACACATACAGCTCAGTACACCCTCCATACATGTCAGTATACACAGTGCAGCACACATACATATCAGTACACCCTCCATACATATCAGGGTACACCCTCCATACATGTCCGTATACACCGTGCAGCACACATACAGCTCAGTACACCCTCCATACATGTCAGTATACATAGTGCAGCACACATACAGCTCAGTACACCCTCCATACATGTCAGTATACACAATGCAGCACACATACAGCTCAGTACACCCTCCATACATGTCAGTATACACAGTGCAGCACACATACAGCTCAGTACACCCTCCATACGTGTCAGTATACACAGTGCAGCACACATACAGCTCAGTACACCCTCCATACATGTCAGTATACATAGTGCAGCATACATGTCAGTATACACAGTGCAGCACACATACAGCTCAGTACACCCTCCATACGTGTCAGTATACACAGTGCAGCACACTTACAGCTCAGTACACCCTCCATACGTGTCAGTATACACAGTGCAGCACACATACAGCTCAGTACACCCTCCATACGTGTCCGTATACACAGTGCAGCACACATACAGCTCAGTACACCCTCCATACATGTCAGTATACATAGTGCAGAATACATGTCAGTATACACAGTGCAGCACACATACAGCTCAGTACACCCTCCATACGTGTCAATATACACAGTGCAGCACACATACAGCTCAGTACACCCTCCATACATGTCGGTATACACAGTGCAGCACACATACAGCTCAGTACACCCTCCATACATGCCAGTATACATAGTGCAGCATACATGTCAGTATACACAGTGCAGCACACATACAGCTCAGTACACCCTCCATACGTGTCAGTATACACAGTGCAGCACACATACAGCTCAGTACACCCTCCATACATGTCAGTATACATAGTGCAGCATACATGTCAGTATACACAGTGCAGCACACATACAGCTTAGTATACCCTCCATACATGTCAGTATACACAGTGCAGAACACATAAAGCTTAGTACACCCTTTCAAACGTGTCAGTAAGTGCCTGGGAACTTGTGAATATGTGGGAAACAATTCCTCATGGGACATGTAGTCCTGGGCAGGAAGTGAATGGTTCTAAAGGCAAAAGTTTATTTTACCTTGCTATGGGGGCACTCTGAAGGCAGGAGGAGCCAGAAGCGTTGGTGGGGGGGCCCCAAAAGAGGAGAATCAGGGCTGCTCTGTGCAAAACCATTACATAGAGTAGGTAAGTATAACATATTTGTTCTAAAAAAAAAAAATCACTTTAAAGATTCTGTGCCAGGGAGATCAGCATCTGAACCCAGAGAAGGTGGAGGCTGATAGACTGGAGGTAATATAAGGCATTACAATTACATTTAAAGTAGACTTTTACCAGCATTGTGCATTATATTTAAAATGATCATATCCATGAAAAAAAGTCTCAGCTTTAGTACTACTTTAATATAAAAGATTTAGATCTCCCTTCCACCCTTCATATAGCTTCATGTCTGACTCCTAGTTAAAATGCCCATACATCCTGCTTTTTGGGGGGGGGGGGAGTGTTTATTATATATATATATATATATATATATATATATATATATATATGATATAAGTAATATATATTACTTTCACTGTTTCAAAGTATATATGAACCCCTTATAGTAGGTATTATCTGCTTTTTTTGTACTATAAAGGGCTAATTTTCGTTTTTTATGCCCAATTGTGACAGGTGATACAAAAAAAGCATGCTGCAGCTACTAATCGTCTTAGGCCTGGTTCACATCTGTGTTTTTTGGTGCTTTTTGCAGAAATGCTCTACAGTTCATTGAAATTGGTTTCCTATGGGACACGTTCACATCTATGCTTTTTTCAGCCGCTGCATATTTGGAAAGGGTCAAGGACTTTTTTCTCTATCGCTCATTGACAGATGTAGTCTTCTTGATTCTCAAGAGCTGGGTTATGTTGTCTCCGCAGGAGTAGGACTAGGCAGAATGACAAAACGTTCTGGCTCCACCCTAGGGGGCAGTCCCTGAGGGTATATCCTCCCTCTCTCTGCTACAGGGAATCAGTTTTTTTCTGTCTAGTCAGGAGTAAGGACCTAAGTTCCTTGCTGGGATCTTTTGGTCCTGGCAAGACTTTTTTTCTTTAAGAAAAAGACATTTTTTAGGTAGTTTTCTCCAGTGTTTTTTTCCTGTGAGATCTTCAAGCAAAAATGCCGGACTGGGCGACACTTGTGGTCACCCCAGCCGGCCTACGAGCGCGTGCAGACCAGGCATTGCGCTTGGTCGGCCGCGACATATTCAAGTAAGTATGCGGGGCCGGGCGACGGGCTGGATGTGAGATCCAGTGGTCACCCCGGTTTCTGCCTAAAAGCGCGTGCAGACCAGTGCGCTGAGTCGGCCGCGACGGAGTCCCAGTAAAGGGACTGACTTTGCGAGTTAAAAGCTCGCTTGGACGCCAGGACCAGAGAGTCGAGGCGTCCACAAACCCCCACCTCGGTGGAGAGGGTATTATGAAGAGAGGGTGCCTGTCGGTTCGGTATGGTGAGTAAAACGTTCCCTTTTTTCCTCATTTATGAGGCAGTATATATTATGGGCCCCTCCATATATGTCAGTATATATCTGACACTTACAAGTCCCCCTTGTAATACAGCATGTGTTTGTGGGAAGTGGACTTGGTTCAAGAGCTAACACTCTACCCAGCAGACTGTAACATTACAGCAAACATAGGAGGTATAATCCTACCTTATGTGCAGTGTATCTCTGTAGATCCATATGTCACCTCTCAGCAGAGTGCAGGTGGATGTGCTGGGAAGACGATATCGGCGGTCCGCCGCCATTTTGCCGTAGACCGAATGCATGTATGTCCTCAGGTCACGCCGGCCGCCATGTTTTTGGAGTCTTATGTCTCTTCTATGGGGGCGGCCATGTTTTGTGAGCCCAGCTTCCTTGTGGAGGGCTGGGAACGCCGGAAGGCGTACACAGGGGGCGGAGCCACGCCTTCTGCCCGGGAAAAAGCAAACAGCTCCTTCCAGTCTGTGTAAGACAGACGCTGGCTGCAGTTTGTTTGAAACTGCACTGCATCGGTTGGTGAGCCTTGGGGGTCCCTCTCTCTCTCTCTGGAATCGAGAAGCAGGTACTCTGAGGGGCGCTATTGCGCTAGGGGGAGACACACAAAAAAAAAAAATTTTTTTTTGTTTTTTGCTGGCAAAAGTGTCCTGTATTAACATGGACCCTGCCACTCATGTATCTCCTCCGGATCCCCTCGAGGGGTCTGCGGGATCCTCCAGCCCCCCCATTGACAATTGAATCTTTGTCAGCCATTATGGAAACTTTTGTGTCCCGGGTGGAAGTGGCTTGTCAGGGACAGGGCGCAAGAAAGCGACCCCCGCCTAACCCCTTATTATCTGAAACCTCGGATTCAGACTCTGAGCCTATTTCTGCAGTTGCAGGTACTTCATCTGGTATTGGTGTCTCGGGTCCTGTCTCTTCAGACAGTGAGGAGGATGTTTCGGCATCTGCCATAGCCCGAGAGGAAGCGTTGGTAAACGCACTCATTGTATCTGTTCAAGAGACTTTAAGGTTACAGGGTATTCCATCAGAAATAGCTGAAACTGAGATCCCTTTTGGGACTAAAAAGCGCATCAAAGTGGCAAAGGTTTTTCCATTGCCCAAATGTTTTGGCAATCCAATCGATGAAGAATGGCGTCTGCCAAAACGCACTTTTAATATTTCCAAACGCATTGACAGGCGTTATCCGTTTTAGGAAACCCTTATTAAGAAATGGACAGAACCACCTGTGGTGGATTCACCAATTGCTAGATTGAATAAAGCCACGGTTATTCCTTTAGAAGACGCTCCGTCTTTTAAAGATCCAGTGGATCGCAAGATAGAAGCTATGTCTCGCACCATGTTTTCCTTGATTGGATCAGCTTTCAGGCCAATAATTGCTATTGGTCTGGTTTCGCAGGCTGTAACTGAATAGACCCAGTGGTTGCGCCGGGACTTAGAAGAAGTCCCTCAGGCGGTATCAGATTTGTTGGAACAAATGATACAGGGGTTACAGTTTGTATGCGATGCGGCGTTAGACGCCACTCCATTAATGGCGCGAGCATCAGTCTCAGCAGTGGTTCTCAGGCGTACACTGTGGCTAAAAGGTTGGATAGCCGACCAAGGTTCCAAAAAAGCATTGGCTAATATCCCCTTTTCAGGAGAACGTCTATTTGGAGCCAACTTAGATGAGATCATTAAGGATCTCACCGGTGGAAAAAGCACCTTTTTACCGCAAAATTTTAAAGGTAGAGGAACTCGTCAAAGACGAGGGCCTTCTTTTTCTGCTCACAAGAGGTTTTTTCGTCCAGCGGGTGAAAAAACGAAGTCCTCCAAGGTTCCTACAGGAGGCGTCAGGGGTCGTTGGTCGGGCAAGCAAAAGCCCGCCCCCTCCAGACCTGAAGATAAACCATCCAAAGCCTGAAGGTGCGCCCCCACCCATAACTGGGGTGGGGGGACGTCTTCGCCGGTTCCCGGATCCATGGCTTTCCAGAATCCCGGACAAATGGGTTTGCGAAGTCATAAAGTCAGGGTACAAGATCGAATTTCGATCTCTCCCACCGGCGCGATTCTTCCCTTCCAATATCCGACTATCTCCGGATCGTCTAGAAGATCTGCGGAGAGCAGTCACAGATCTACTACAACAAGGAGTGGTAGTCCACGTTCCTTGGACAGAACGGTTTCAAGGGTTTTATTCAAACCTGTTTACAATACCCAGGAAAGAGGGCAAAGTGCGTCCAATTCTGGAATTAAGAGCACTCAATTCTTTCGTCAACATAAGAAGATTCAGAATGGAGTCCATTCGCAGGGTAGCAGCCTTCCTGCATCCAGGGGATGTCCTAGCGTCCATAGACATCAAGGACGCCTATCTTCACGTTCCCATTTTCGCAGGACATCAGCGTTTTCTACGCTTTTCCGTAGAGGAGAACCACTATCAGTTTGTGGCGTTACCTTTCGGTCTCGCCGCGGCTCCGCGGGTCTTCACAAAGGTGTTGGCCCCAATGTTGGCACTTCTGCGCCAAAGAGGTATATCGATTCTAGGTTACCTAGACGATCTTCTGCTTCATGCAGAGTCTCCTCAGACCTTGCTACAAAACATAGAAATTACTATGATTTCTTTACAGGAATTCGGGTGGCTGGTGAACCAGCAAAAGTCTTTTCTGGTTCCCACCCAGAGGCTCGAATATCTGGGTCTAATTCTAGACACAGTCAGGACAAGAGTGTTTCTTCCGGTAGGGAAACTTCGAAAGATTCAATCAGCAGTCCAGTTGTTACTGTCCAACAGCTGGTCTTCCCTTCGGACTTGCATGAGGGTTCTGGGGTTGATGGTGGCTTCATTCGAAGCAGTCCCATTTGCCCAGTCCCATACCCGAATTCTTCAGCAAGAGATTCTCCTCAGATGGAATCGGAATCCGGAATCCCTGGACAATCAGATACGATTGAGCAAACAGACCAGAGAGTCTCTGGTTTGGTGGCTTCGGTCTCCAATGCTCAGCCAGGGAAAGTCATTTCTGCCAATATATTGGACGATAGTGACCACGGATGCCAGTCTATCCGGATGGGGAGGAATTCTCGGTCAATTATCTGCCCAGGGACTTTGGTCCCCGGAAGAATCCAGATTACCGATAAATGTATTGGAACTGAGAGCGATCAGACTTTGTCTGATTCACTGGACCGAGCAGCTCCAGGGCAGCCCGGTTCGGATCCAGTCGGACAATGCCACGGCCGTGGCTTATGTCAATCATCAGGGGGGCACCAAGAGTGTCCGAGCGGCCAAAGAAGTGGCTTGCATTCTTCGCTGGGCGGAACGATTTGTTCCAGCAATCTCTGCGGTGTTCATTCCGGGGGTGGAGAATTGGCAGGCAGATTATCTCAGCCGTCAGACCCTGGATCAGGGGGAATGGTCCCTCCATCCAGACGTTTTCCACCAGTTGTGCCTACGGTGGGGCACCCCGGATGTGGATCTGTTGGCATCACGATTCAACAGGAAAGTTCAGAGATTCGTGGCTCGCTCCCGCGATCCTCTAGCAGAAACCGCAGACGCACTGATCGCCCCGTGGGGGCAATACCAGCTAATATATGCCTTCCCTCCTCTCGCGTTACTGCCAAGACTTCTTCGCAGGGTAGAGGAGGAAGGAATCCCAGTAATCCTGGTAGCTCCGGACTGGCCTCGTCGAGCTTGGTACGCCGACATGGTCAGACTGGTGGCGGACGTCCCGTGGAGACTTCCTCTCAGAGAGGATCTACTGTCTCAGGGACCGATCTTCCATCCTGCTTTACGATCGCTGGCTTTAACGGCCTGGCTATTGAGACCCAGGTGCTGAAGGACAAAGGTTTGTCAGCTTCAGTTATTCCTACTCTAGTTGAAGCAAGGAAAGCGACTTCCAGAAAGATTTATCATCGCACATGGAAGTCCTACATTGCATGGTGTGAACCTTTGGGGTTCCGTCCTCGGTCTTATTCGATTAGTCGAATATTGGCTTTTCTGCAACAAGGGGTTGAGCAGAAACTGGCCTTGAGTACTATCAAGGGTCAGGTCTCAGCATTAGCCATCTTCTTTCAGAAACCTTTGGCTACTCATTCCTTGGTGCGGAATTTCATCCAGGGGGTGCGACATCTGGCTCCGCCAGTGCACGCGCCGTTACCCCCCTGGGATCTTAATTTAGTGTTGTCGGTTCTTCAGAAACCTCCCTTTGAAGATATTAGGGAGATTCCTCTACCCACGTTGTCCCAGAAGGTGGCCTTCTTGGTGGCTATTACTTCTGCACGCAGGGTGTCAGAACTGGCCGCATTATCTTGTCGTTCACCATATATGGTGGTTCATAGAGATAAGGTGGTTCTTCGTCCGAATCCATCCTTCCTACCAAAAGTAGTTTCAGAATTTCATCTGAATGAAGAAATTGTATTACCTTCCCTGTGTCCTAAGCCCAGTCATCCTCAGGAATTTGCTTTGCACTCCTTGGATGTGGTCCGGGCGATCAGGGTATACTTGAAAACGACAGACTCGTTTCGCAAGACGGATTCACTTTTTGTGATCCCAGATGGACCCAAAAAGGGGTTGCCTGCATCTGCCGCGACCATTTCCAGATGGATTAGACAGACGGTAGTGCAGGCTTATTCTATTAAGGGTCGGGAGCCCCCGTTCCCTGTTAAGGCGCACTCTACTCGGGCACTTAGTGCGTCATGGGCCTTTCGCCATCAGGCGTCAGTGGGCCAGGTGTGCAAGGCGGCTACCTGGTCGTCGGTGCATACCTTTACTAAACATTATAAAGTTGATGTAATGGCATCATCTGATGCCTCGTTTGGCCGCAAGGTTTTGCAGGCCGCAATTTGAGGAGACCAGTGGTCTACCTCGAGGGTTTTTTTCCGTTGGAAAATTTTTCTTTAGTCTCATTCTTTGTTTATAATGAGCCTTTAAAACTTCTAGTTTGGCACCGGTTGGGCCTACTAGATTGGATTTGATTTTGTCAATCCCACCCCTCATTTGTGGCACTGCTTCTGGATGTCCCAGCTCTTGAGAATCAAGAAGACTACGTCTGTCAATGAGCGATAGAGAAAAATGGATTTTTGTAAGAACTTACCGTAAAATCCTTTTCTCTTAAGCTCATTGACAGACGTAGTACCCGCCCCTCTATCATTGAGTTGGGTTGGGTTAATTTCTCTGTACTGCTTTAAACAGAACTGATTCCCTGTAGCAGAGAGAGGGAGGATATACCCTCAGGGACTGCCCCCTAGGGTGGAGCCAGAACGTTTTGTCATTCTGCCTAGTCCTACTTCTGCGGAGACAACATAACCCAGCTCTTGAGAATCAAGAAGACTACGTCTGTCAATGAGCTTAAGAGAAAAGGATTTTACGGTAAGTTCTTACAAAAATCCATTTTTTTTTTTTTTTTTCAACGCAAAACAGTGCTTTTTTGGTTCAATAGAGAAGCTGCAGAAAAGCATGTAGTGCATTTGTGCTGCGATTTGCGTTTTTATATTTTCCCAACAACAAATTGGTCAAAAAAAAAAAAAAAGCATAAGTAATGTACAACACAAATTGCAGCAAAATTGCATGTGTAAAAACTCACAGCAAAAAGCACTACAGAAATGAGTCAAAAGCAAACTGCATAGGTGTGAACCGAGCCTTATGCTGGCCATAAACCTATCAATTTTCAGAAGAATATTCATACAGAAAATCTTTTCTCTATTGTTTATTGATCATCACAGTTCTCTCTGATCCATATCAGTAGGGTTATACAGCCCCCTACAAGAGTAGGACTCTAGGCAGGAAAAAGTTCTGGCTATGCCTATGGGCAGTCCTGGAGGGTACACCCTTTCTCTTCCTGCATAGAATGTCCATTTTAATCTGCCTAGTCAGAAGTAAGAACCTAATTCCTTGCTGGGATCTTTGGTCCTCGCATGGAAGTCATTTTTTATTTAGATTTTTTTAGCTGGTCTTTTTTTTTCTCCAGAACTTTTTTCCTGTGAGATCTTTAAGCAATTATGCCGGGCTGGGCTACAGACTGGACCCCCATATCCAGTGGTCACCCCAGTCTGGCCATCAAGCGTGTGCAGGCCTTAGCTCCGCGCTGGGTCGGCCGCGACATAGTCCCACTGGACGGGGACAGGCCCCGTGAGTTAAATGTCTCGCCAGGACGCACACGACAGGGTCTAGGCTTATGTCAGAGCGTTCCTATTTGGCTGACAGCCCCCCTACTCTGGTGCCGTGGGGTCCTGTCATGAGATGGCGCCCGCCTGTGTTCCTGGTATGGTGAGTAAACGTCCAACCCCCCCCCCCCGGCAGATTTTGGGGTGGACACGGCCCTCTCTCTGGGGTGATCGGACCCTCACACTCCTGAGTTTCCCTCTGTCCTGTTGGGGTGTTTTGGCCACCTCCTTTTGGTGGGGGCAGGATGCTATGCGGGGGAGGGGGGTGCGCTGCCAGTGGCCATGTTTGTGTAGTTCAGCGGCCATTTTGCGGTGGTTTGCCATTGAATATAGCAGCGGCCATAACAGTGGAGCTCTCTGGGCGGTGATTTCGGCAGTGGTAGCCCCTCCTCATCCCCTTGTGCTGACTCCTGGATCCCTTTGTTTCTTGATCACCACTCATGCAGTGCAAATTCTCCTGGTGGCTGCGGAGCCTGATTTCTGCGGGATGGTGAGTCTGGGGGTGGGGTTCTCTCCCCCCCTCTGCTGAGTATTGATTGGTGCTCTGTGACTGGCAACTGGGTGGTGCTGCCAGAGCGGTGGGGGTTGTCCCTTAGCAGCATTCTACACTTTTTTGTGGGGTCCCCCTGGTGATGGTGTCTACCTTCAAGGTGGTTCCGTGTGCACAATTCCATACGAGGTCTCTGCAAGGGAGATTCTGACCAAATGGCACAAGAATCCTCAGTCTTTAGTTCCTCCCCTTGTATTGGACAGTGGTCACCATGGATGCCAGTCTGTCCTGTTGGGGAGGCGTCCTCGGCAAATATTCTTATCAGGGGGTCTAGACACTGTTAGAGTCCAGACTACTGATCAATGTCTTGGAACTCCGAGCGATCAGACTGTGCCTGCAACATTGGACGGATCGTCTTCAGGGATTTCCAGTGCGTATTCAATTGAACAGTGCCACAGCCGTGGCTTATGTCAATCACCAGGGGGGCACAAGTATATCCTCGTGGCTCTGGAGGTAGCCGGCATTCTAAGGTGGGCAGAATGGTTCGTTCCAGCCCTCTCCGCCGTACACATTCCTGGGTGGAAAACTGGCAGGGGGATTACCTCAGTCGGCAGGCGTTGGACCAAGGGGAGTGGTGCCTTCGTCCAGAGGTGTTTCAGCAGTTGTGTCTCCAGTGGGGTAATCCTGAGGGGGATCTGTTGGCCTCCTGGCTCAACAGGTGCAAAGGTTTGTGGCTCGGACATGGGATCCTCTGGTGTATGCCACGGACGCGCTGGTGGCCCCGTGGGGGTCAGTATCGTCTGATTTACACCTTTCTTCCTCTCAAGCTTCTGCCAAGTTTTCTACGCAGGATCGAGGGAGAAAGGATTCTGGTCATGTTAGTGCCCCAGACTGGCCTCGCGCCGGGCTTCTTGCGCCGGTACGGCAATCTGGTGCGGTTGGGTGCCGAGGTTCCTTGGGAGCTTCCTCTCATGGAGAAACTGCTTTCCCAAAGACCAATCTTCCATCCTGCTTTATAGAAATGAGTCAGTGTTTCCAACGCTTTTAAAAGCTAGGAAACCTACTTCTAGGAAGATCTACCGTCGTACGTGGAAGATGTACATTGCGTGGTGTGAATCTCTTGGGGTTCATCCTCGCTCTTGATAGGTGGCTCAGATCTTGACCATCCTTCACAGGAGGGGTTGAGCAGAAACTGGCCTTGAGTACTATCAAGGATCAGATGTCGACCTTATTGGTCTTATTTCAAGGCCTTTGGCCACATACTCCCTGGTGCATACTTTTATTCAGGGAGTTAGGCGCTTGACACCTTCAGTGCAGTCTCTGTTGCTGCCTTGTGAACTTGATTTGGTGCTCTGCCCTCCAGAAGCCTCTTTTTGAAAATATTTGGGAGATATCCTGCTTATGCTGTCCCAGAAGGTGGCCTTTTTGGTGGCTTTCACCTCTGAGCGCAGGGTGTCAGAATTGGCGGCATCCTGTCGTTCACCTTACTTGGTTAACAGAGATTAGGTGGTTGTTCTCCCCTCTACGTCATTCCTTCCAAGGTTGTCTCTGATTTTCATTTGAATGAAGACATTGTATTGCCTTCCCTGTGTCTCAGGCCAAAACATCCGAAAGAAATAGCCTTGCACACCTTGGATGTGGTCCGGGCAATTAGGGTGTACCTGGCAGCTACAGAGTTTTAGGAAGACCGACTCAATATTTGTGCTCACGAATGGGCCTCGGAAAGGGTTGTCCACTTCCTCTGCAACCATTTCCACATGAATCAGACAGATGGTAATTCAGGCCTATTCCATCAGGGGTTCGGTTCCTCCTTTCCCTGTCAAGGCACACTCTACTCGGGCGCTTAGTGTCTCCTGAGCCCTCCGCCATCATGTGTCAGTGATGCAGGTTTGCAAGGCGGCCACCTGTTTGTCGGTGCACACTTTCACAAAATTCTATAAAGTGGATTTGTTGGCATCTGCGTATGTTTCTTTTGGCTGCAAGGTTTTGCAGGCCGCTGTTTAAGAGGACCTGATCCTAATTTGAGGGTGTATTGTTTTTTTCAGGTGGGCACCAGTTGTTTTGGTTGAGCTCCAGTTTCCTGGTTGGCTATGGTCTCAGCTTTGGGAATTTTTTGCTGTTCCCACCCCTCATATTTAACACTGCTTTGGGACGTCCCAATGGTTATGAAGATCAGGAGCTGTGTCGGTCAATGAACGAAAGAGAAAATGGGATTTTTGACTTACCGTAAAATCCATTCTCTGATGATCATTGACGGACACAGCACTCACCCCAGGGAGAGGGCGTATACCCCCCTGGGACTGCCCTTAGGCTAGCCAGATTCTTTTTCTGCCTAGTGTCCTACTCCTGTAGGGGGCAGTATTACCCAATGGTTATGAAGATCAGGAGCTGTGCCTGTCAATGAACATCAAAGAAATGGGTTTTACGGTAAGTCCAAAATCTCATCCCCCCCCCCCCCCCACCTGAAAACTTAGTGAGTGTAAATTCTCATTTAAAAAAAAAAAAAAAAACTCAAAAGCAAACGTGTTATACTTGCCTCCTCTGTGCAGTTGGGTTTGCACAGAAAAGCCCGGATTCTCCTCTTCTCGGGTTACTTTTTGCTGGCACCTCCCCCTGTCGAATCCCCCCACAGCAAGCATTTTTCCTTGGGGGCACCCGTGCTGAGCTGCAGCTCCATGTGTCCATTTGGACACGGAGCTTTGGTTCGGCCCCACCCCCTCTCTCTCCTGATTGGGTAACTGACTTTGACAGCTGCTGAAGCCAGTGGCGCCACAGCCATGTCTCAGCCAATCGGCCAGAATAAATTTAAATGTTAGAGGGAATATTACGAGGGTATATTGACCGCTGATCCACCAGTCACTTTTGCGGTTTGAGTGGCTAAAACAGTCTCCAACTTGTGAGGAACTACATCCAAACAACCGGATGTACTCAGCCTATTCAACCCAATACAGTGCACCTAAAAAATCCAGGATCTTTGCTTTTTCTAAATTCTGTTTTATGTTATGTGTACAGTACTTGTTTTCACTCAGAGATCTCTGTTTAATTCATCGACGGACACAGCGCTCCATAAATCATAACTACTGGGTTATATTGCCTCCTCCAGGAGTAGGACTAGGCAGAAAAACACTTGACTACGCCCACGGGCCATCCTCAGCTGGTACAATACCCCCCCTCCCCCTCTGCTCTAGGTATTCAGTTTTAAGCTGTCTAGTCAGGAGTAAGGACCAAGGCTCCTTGCTGGGCTCTCTGGCCTTAGCTCTTTTTTTTCTTCTTCCTTGCATCTTTTTTTTTTTCCTTCTCTTTGGAGAGCTACAATCAACGGCCGGGCGTCGCGCTGGATGATCTTGATTGTGGTCCCTCCAGCCCGGCCAGCGAGTGCATGCAGACTGCAGCTATTCGTTAGGTCGGTCGCGACATAGCCTCACAGACTTAGGCCGGCATGCAAGTTAAATGTCTAGCAGGGTAGCATACGACCGGGAACTGGTTTCAGTCGCAGCGTTCCCTTGGCCGACAGATCCCCCATTTCGGTGGCGAGGAGTTCTGTCAGGAGCGTCACTGGCACCATGGAAGGGTAAGCACAGTCCCCCTTCTCTCTTTTGGCGCCCTTTTTTTTAGGGGTGGATGGGGGTAACTTCCAGGGATTGTATAAGTAAGGAAATTTTCTGCGCTATTATGTGAAAAATCAAGTAAATATTAAATTTTGATTAACGTGAAAGTAGCACACATGAGATTCATAGACAAAAATACCTAAACAATTGATAATAAAATGTGTAGCTCTAACAAAAATATCCACAAGGAATCAATCTATAATAAAATAAATGAATAAATAAATCATAAAATAGTGCAAACCCACATCTGTGGTACAAAAATTTAATCCATAAACAATAGGTGAATAGATACTCAAGTGTCCAACATAAGTGTGTAACACAATAATAAGTATATAAAGTGCTGAAAAGGTTGTGAAGGAACCACAAGTCCCAGCAGGCACTGCAGGCAGGTCCCGGAGCCTGGAGTGAGATGGAAGGAGAGAAGCCACACCAGGAAGAGAGGTAGGGATCACACAGTAAGCAATATAGCAGCTTACCAGAATGTATGGGTCACCCAAATTAATGGATAGACCAATGTAAACACCCAGGAAATCCACCAGATGTCACTCCTCCAATAGAAACGACTTGTACTCCACAATTATTCAGCAATTAATAGTGTGTATATAAAAGATGGTAACAGGGACATAGCGTGATACAGTAAAAGCAGTACATTTATTAAAAACATAAACAGGTACACTCACATATTTGAAGATGTCAAAAGGCATGTATGCAATATTGATCCTAATGCAGTGGCGTCTCCCAACACGCTAACATCAAAAAAGCCGGCTAGTGGGGGGCGTGGTCTTGTCACGTCCGATACCGTCCGACCGGTTTCGTCATACGTTTGACGTCACCACGCCCCTGAGTGAGGGGGGGGTGGTCAGAGTACCTTCCTGCCACAATCCAGGAAAGGGATGGAGCCTCGTCGCAGACGGGGGCCCTCCTTCTCAGCTCATAGAAAAAAAATTTGGGCTTCCGGGACTGAGAATAAGGGAAATAGATCCTTCAAGTCTTCCCCGGGAGATTCCAAGCAACCTTGGTCTGGGGTAAGCCTAGAGCTGGCTTCTCCGGACCCGCAGATAAGACCCCTTATTCAGCATAAAGGTCTGCCCTCACCCATTATTGGGGTAGGGGGACATCTGGTTTCTCCTACCCTCTGTGGACCTCTTTTATGAGCGTCAAGGTCATCTGCAAAATGTTTTATTTGGGGGTACCCAGATAAGGGATACCTCCCCTTTCAGGCTTTTCAGGTTGCCTTTTTTTAGGTCCTGAGTCTCCTTTGTGCGGTTTACATTACTGCAAAGGTTCAGGTGAAGTCCGAACTAGCTAAGGTCCCCCTATCCATGTCCAGAGAATTGAATTACCTAGGTCTGATTTTAATTCTGACCAGGGTAGTCCTTCCTTTGGACAAACTTCAGGAACCACAGGGGCCATGATTCACCGGCTGCTGCCGCACAGACGGAGGTTTCGTGGCGAGGTCACGGGTTCCTCTGGCAGATACCGTAGGCATCCTAGGGGTACGGTAAGGCCAGTATTCTCCTTGGCTCAAGCTTCTTCCGCGGTTCCTGCAAGTAATAAAGGGCGAGAGTCTTTCAATTCTGGTGCCTGTAAACGTCCCTTGGGACCAGTTGTCCAAAGAGCTGATTTACCATTCTGCTTTATAGTCGCTGGTTTTAATGGCTTAGCTATTAAAACCCAGGTACTATGGGATAGAGGTTTTTCTGAGTCAGTGATCCCTACTATGGTGAGGGCGAGGAAGTCGTTTTCCAGCAAGATATACCATTGTACGTTGAATGCGTACATTTCTTGGCGTGAGTCCATTGCCGCTCATCCTCGATCCTTTTCTGTAGTTCGGATCTTAACCTTTCTTCAACGGGTCGTTGTGCAGAAATTGGCCTTGAGTACCATCAGGGGCCAGGTGTCTGCCTTGGCAATCATCGTTCAGCGACCCCCTAACCACACACTTTAGTTCACACCTTCATTCAGGGGGTTTGACACGTGGCTCCACCTGTACGGTCTCTTTTGCCACCATTGGATTTTAATTTAGTGCTTTTGGTTCTCTAGAAACCTTCATTTGGGAATATCGGGGCTCCTGTGTCCTGGTTAGGGCTCTCGTGTTTAGCCTTGGGTTATTTTCCCCAACCCTCATTTTAATTTTGACACTGCTTTTGGACGTCCCAGTAGTTATGATTTATGTAGCTCTGTGTCTGTCGATGAACGAAAGCAAAAATAGGATTTTTGTACACACCATAAAAACCAATTTCTCTGAGTTCGACAGACACAGCAGCACCCATCCCTCTAAGGAGTTTATGATACTTCTAATACTGCTTGCTACTAAACTAAATACCTATAGCAGAGAGGGGGTTATATACCTGCTGAGGGTGGCCAATGGGCATAGCCAGGTGCTTTTTTGTTCTGCCTAGTCTTACTCCTGGAGGAGGCAATATAATCCAGTAGTTATGATTTATGGAGCGCTGTGCCCGTTGAACTTGGAGAAGTGGTTATTCTTGAGGTGAACTGCAAGAACAGGTAACATTTTACACAGACCCTGGTGGCTTACTGGGCAGCTCTAAGTGCCCCTGCAAACAGTAGTCTGCTTTTTTTTATGACCTATGTGTTGGATTCCAGTAGTTTAAATGCTTTTGTTTTTTTCTTTTATTCAATCGTAATTTTCTTTTAATACTTTTATAATTAATCCTGTTAAAGGAAATCTGAAATGTGCCACAAGTATTTTTAAGGGAGTTGTAGAGCGAAGAAATGTGGAAGTTGATTTGGAAAGCGGCTGTATTAAGCAGTTATCTAGTTACAAAAAGTGCAGTGCTCTCTTTCAATAAAGTATAAAGTGCATTCAAATTACTAGTCAATCACTATTCAAAATACTAATTCACTAGGTGGAGCATTGTATGCCGAGGATTGTATTGTGAAATGTCCATTTTTTTAGTTCTGAAATGTGAGTGGATTTTTATATGGAAAATTACTTTTATTTAGCGATTTGCACTAAGGTTCTTTCCTCTTGACTCCTATATGATTGACACCATGCTGAGAGCTGTTGAGAGCCATGGATTTGGAGTGTACAGCTAGTGGGAGCGGTGCCACCTATAACCCTGCAAAGGGCATATAGACCACCTTTAATTAGCGAGGTCCATTTAGGCAGGTGAGAAGACGCCCATAGGTTGGGTGAAGGGCACTGTGCTGATCAAAGGCAATTACTGAAGAGTTTTTGGTGTATGGGACTGCACTTTTTTTCATGGACATTGATTTATTTATTGAATATATATGTATGTGTGTATATATATATATATATATATATATATATATATATATATATATATATATATATATATATATATATAGCTTATGTTTTTGATTTTTTTTTTTATGATTTGAAAGATTTGTTGATATTTGTATGATTATTATAGCAGCAGCTAAGGGTGCAAAGGAATATCAATAAAATTTTAATTATTGAGTATCTCTTCCTCTGCTCCATGAGTGCTGGGTTTGGGAGATTTATTCACTCAATTTATTATATATAGATGATTTCTACACTGTTTTCAGATATTTATTTATACACTATAATTTGAATACACTTTATTGAAGGAGAACGCTGCACTTTTTTGTGACGACTATCTATCTATCTATATCTATATCTATATCTATATCTATATATATATATATATATATATAGCATTTTGTACAGCTGGTTCGATGTAATAGGTGGTTTAGTCTCTGACAACTCCTATAGCATGTTTGGTCATGCACAGTCTCTGAGCATTTTCTTTTCCATGTCTGCAGTCTTTAGTCATATCTTGTTATACTGTATGTCTGCAGCCTGACAGATTTCTGTAGCATTACATTCACTGAACATTATGCACAGTTCATTTATGATCTAAGGGGCTGCACTTAAGGACCCCTTCTATCATGTAAACTAACCACCACTGCTTTGAATGCTCAGATCAGTACATTATTGAGAAAAGACCAGTGACTTTCCATAATTTGAGTACTCTGTACAAGCAGGTGAATTTTGATTATATAGGATTTTGTTTTCCTTTCTTTCCGATTTGGTGATTTGATTTAACAGACTCTGTATTCCTATAGGATGACACAGATGAAAATGCTACAAAGCATTTTTATGAATCTGATGAAGATGAAGAAAATGAAAAAGATGAAAAACAGATAAAACCATACACTATGGACCCAGACCATCGGCTTCTCCTAAGAAATACAAAACCATTACTCCAGAGCAGAAATGCTGCGGTATGGCTGGTTACTATGTATTTAGGTGTTCCTGTATATTTAGTTTAGTGATCGACCAATATAGTTTTTCTAATACCGATATTTTGGTCATCGGATATTGGTACCGGCCGATATTTTCGGACATGTAAAAAAAAATGTTTTTTTATTTTTTTACAAAGGTACTCCTTGTGGAGGGATCCCCAAACCCCTCCTTGGCACTGAAAAGCATTCAAAACGCCAAGTTTGACTGTTTTGAATGCTGTCAGTTTTTTTAATTCGGCCCGGAGTACCCGGAAGTGATGTTATGACATCACTTCCGGGTTTTTTTACACGGAGACCCGATCAGAGCCGAATGCGGTTGAGGTAGGATGCCGGGGGGGGGGTGCGCTGGGGTGCACGTCCCCTCCCGCTCCTTGTAATGGCAGCCCAACAGGGTCTCAGCCGCATTGGTAGTCATTACAAGTCATCCAACTGTCGGCTATGGACACCGATATCGGGGTGATGCCTCTAGCTGCAGGCATCACTCCAGTACATGCTCTTTCCCTAAATATCGGCAATATCAGTAACCTCAGGGGCCGATTCCGATATATCGGGGAAAATGCATATCGGCCCCCGATATATCGGTGTTGCCGATAATAAGTCAATCCCTAATTCAGTTCACATCTATTCCTAACATTTTACCTCGCATGTAGAAAAGTTCATTGGCTTGTGAGGACCTTTTCAGAAATGTAAGAGCTATAAACCTTGGAAATATACATTAGAGCACAGCTTTTTCATTTAGATCTTACTGTGAGGAGATTGTAATATCAACCTTTATTTTTAGGTGGTTATGGCCGTGGCTCAGCTTTATTGGCACTTGGCACCGAAAACCGAAACCAGTTTAGTAGCCAAGTCTTTGGTACGCCTTCTCCGCGGTCACAGGTATGTCAAAAGTAGTTTTATTTTGTTGAATTTTTTTTTATCATCACCATTAACAGTTCTCCAGAGAACCACAAGACATCCTGCTGTGTACTCCATGTTCTACTATTCCCTTGTTGGAAAGGGTAACCTAAATAACTGCAAGGGATTCTGCTCTTCAGCATATATGATATTTGGTTTGTAGGAGTACTAATCATGCATATTAGATTCCCATCCAGTTACGTAGTCTATATAGAATCGGGATAGTGATAAGTGAAACAAATAAGAAATAGTAGTGCTGGAACAGTTAGTAGCAGCTGAAATATTTTAGTGTGGCTATATTTTATAAAGCAAAAAATTTAAAACTTTTTTTATTTAAAATCGTATCTTCATTACATACAGTAAGTCATTGGTCTCGAAACGGCGGCCTGGGGGCCATATGCAGGCCTTTGCTTGCTTTTATCTGGCCCTTGGGGCACTCATTTCATTCACTAATACATAATTCCTCCCTCTGGCAACAGTGAAGGGGCACAATTCCTCCTATAACACCAACAATAGTGCCCAATGACCCAAATATTGGGGCACAGTTCCTCCCAATGACACCAACAATGGGGCACAATTCCTCCCAATGACACCAACACTGGGGCACAATTTCTCCCAATGACACCAACAATGGGGCACAATTTCTCCCAATGACACCAACAATGGGGCACAATTCCTCCCAATTACACCAACAATGGGGCACAATTCCTCCCAAATACACCAACAATGGCGCCCAATTTCTCCCAATGACACCAACAATGGCGCCCAATTCCTCCCAATGACACCAACAATGGGGCACAATTCTTCCCAATGACACCAACAATGGGGCACAGTTCCTCCCAATGACACCAACAATGGGGCACAATTCCTCCTAATGGCACCAACAATGGGGCACAATTCCGCCCAATGACACCAAAGATGTGGCACAATTCCTCCCCATAACTCCCAATTGCCACAGTCTAGCCCGCGTTAAGTCTGAAGGACAGCAAACTGACCTTTTGTTTAAAAAGTTTGGAGACCCCTGACATAAGTAATACAATAGAAATAATAAAGCGGAAAAGCCCTACGGATTTAGGTGGCCTTGCACTCCCCGACTTCAATATGTATTACATAGCATCGCAACTGTCCCATTTTTTCCACCTCCACAACTCGGACAGGGAGAGGTTTATGGCCCTCCTAGCTCCGTCCTGGGCCCCGGCCGGCGCTGACCCCTTGTCGCTGATCTTGACGGGGGTCAGGGGGGCTAGACATGAGGGAGATAGTGCGAGCATGCTGTACCACTACAGGTGCCTCTGGGATGTTGTGTCCAACAAGTTGGAATTTCCCTCACTGCATGATCATACTCCGCTTTGGCATAATGCCTATCTCCCCGAACTGGCGTCCGTTTCTGATGCGCACGCCTGGGCCCGGCACGGAATTCACTTTTTAGCCCAACTGTCCGAAGGAGGTGCCCTCAAAACTTTCGAGGCTCTTTAACGACAGTTCGACCTTCCTAACCACATGTTTTTTAGATATCTCCAGGTCCGACACGCTTTTTCCTCCCAGTTTCCTCACCCTTTACCTGAAATAGCTCCGATCTCTATGATAGAAGTCCTCAGGGGATCAGAACCCAAACAACTCATTTCGCACCTTTTATAATGCCCTCATAATTCCCGCATCTACAGTGTTGGCTTATGCTATCAAAACCAAGTGGGAGGGGAATGTGGGACCCCTGGAGGATGAGGAATGGGAGGATGCCCTTGATAACTGTAAATTGGTATCCCCAAAGCTGTCTGACCGTTTGACTCAGTTGTATGTACTCCATAAGGCCTACCTGACCCCTCTTCTGAAATCTAAATTTCAGGCAGATGCTTCCCCTGACTGTCCTATTTGTGGGAGGGAACAGGGTACGTTTTTCCAACTTCTCTGGATTTGCCCTGAACTCCAGGGCTTTTGGAAACAAGTGGTTGGATTCCTGCACGACACCATGGGCCCCCCCTGACGCTGACCCCAAAGCCATGCCTGCTTGGTATATTTCCTGATGTTGGCATAGATAAATCAACCACCCACTTTCTACACGAGACTCTGTTCCTCGCTAGGAAATGTATTGCGCAGAAGTGGATGAGGCCCACCCCCCCCGTCCTTTACAGACTGGCTTAGGGCAGTCAACTTCACTCTACCCTATAAAAAACTGATCTATGCACACCGAGGCTACCCTACTAAATATAATAAGATTTGGAATAGGTGGGTCCAGGCCCCGGAGACTGTATGTCTAGGTTGCCTAAATTGTCTACATTGCCTATAACATGTATTGCCTGTATTTTGCATTTCCTACCGTCTGTCACCGGTTACTACATCTTGAGGCCATGGACTATCTCTTGCCCGAGACTGGTATTGGTCCTTATTCCTGGACGATTCGTGCTCATATCTCCTGCCCTCACGTCGTAGACATGTCATTGTGCTGCGCTTCTTACCTGCTGATGCTGGTTTCACACTGATGTATGCTAGAGATGTGGTGTATTATGTATATTGTTTTTTTTTATGTAAGCACTCGCGTTCCTTGTTCAAGTGTTCATTACTTTTTTTTTAATAAAGACTACTGTTTAATTGAAAAAAAGAAATAATAAAGCGACAAACGTTTGTCCCCAACACAGGCAACCAAACCAGTGAAACATCCATTTTTTAATGTAACCCAGTCGGGAAACCATAAGATATTCAATCTTTTTTTTTTTTTTTTTCTTTATCTTTAACACTACTAGGATTCACATGTTTGTAACAGGAAATATTTTTTTTTAAAGTGTTTTATATTTATTTCTGATTGACAAATATTGCCAAACATAACTAATGTTGCATATGGTTATTGCAGCTTTAAATTACTGATATATGATGTATTGATCGCATAAAATTGCAAAGCCATTTTCAGCACAAATTTCTTCAGAGCCCTAATGGTAACGATGGATGAAATTTCCTATGAGATATGCAACTTTATTATCTTTTCTAACTATACAAATTTTAGTTTCACTTTACATAAATATGTCAGAGTATTAGGGTTTATTTGGGTTGGAATTCACTATCATTTTCATTGCTTTTATTTTTGTTTTTCAGGGAAGTGCAGTACATTGTTCTCCAGAACATAGCAACCATGTCTATACAGAGGAAGGTAAAGTAGCTGATATTTGTTGAAAAGAAGGAAGAAGATTGAATTTTTCCCCTTATAACATCTATTTCTCTATTTATTCCGCAGGGTTTGTTTGAACCATTTTTAAAAAGTTTCTACATTAGGTCAACTGACCCAACTATGATCAAAACACTAAAGGTGAGCACAAATGGCACCAAATATTTGCATGATTTGTGATAGAAGAGAGGGATGCTATTTGGTTTTGTAGGATATATGTCGTTTAGTAGGTGCTATGTTTAGCTAGTGTAATGTATGTGACTATACATTTAATTCTATAGACTGCCAAATGGATGTTTAATTTGATGTGGGTACTGACATTATGGACCATATGGTCTATTAAGCCTGACTGACAACTTGATCAGCTGGAATGGCTCTTTCTCAGCTCATTGCTCATTCATCTCTAAAATTTTGAATTACTTGTAAATTCCATATCTTTGAGTCTCAGGGATTGTGGAAAGATTTATCAATATGCAGCCTGTGTCCAGTACTGTACTCCGAGATTTTGAAATTTACAAGTAAGGCAGAATTCCTAGTTTTTGCCGCAGTATTTTTGGAAGTGTGTTTTAGGTTGACTTGGGGTGATTTTTTTTTTTTTTTAGCAGGGCAAATTGATGACATGTTAATTGTGTAGACGGTAAACCCCCTTAAATTTCCTGCAAAATCACGTACCTGTAAGTGATTTAGCTGAAGTGGTTCCGGGGTGATGCCTGCAGCTGTAGGCATCACCCCGGAACCGTTTCTTGGAGCCGACGGTTGGCTTTCTTTCTTATAAGAACCGATGCGGCTAAGCAGCGGCTTGGCTGGTATTACAAGCAGCGGCTTGGCTGGTATTACAAGCAGCGGAAGGGGACATCTTTGATTTTGTATCGGCTTTGATTGGGTCTCTGATGTAGTAACCCTGAAACTATGTCACTTCCGGTTAACTTGGGAGCCAATGGCGCCAGTTTTAAAAAAAAAAAATCTGATTTTGGTGTTTTTAATACTTTGAAGTGCAGAGGAGGGGTTTGGGGTCTTTTAAGACCCCAGATCCCTCCATAAAGAGTACATGTCACTGCCTATTACTGTCACAAGGGATGCTCATATTCCTTGTGACAGCAATAAAAGTGATCAGGAACTTTTTTATTTATTTTTTTAAATGCCTCATCTCTCTGTGCGAACGCGCCAAAGAAAACACATACGCAAGTCGCACCCACAAATGTAAACAATATTCAAATCACACATGGGAAGAATCGCCGTGATCATTGGAGCAAGAGCAATAATTCTAGCACAAGACCTCCTCTGTAACTCTAAACAGGTAATCCATTAAATTTTTTTTAAAGCATTGCCTATGGAGATTTTTAAGTATGGTAGTTTGTCGCCATTCCATGAGTGTGCGTAATTTTAAAGCATGACATGTTTGGTTTTAATTTACTCGGGTGTAACATCTTTTACATTATACAAATAATTGGGCTAATGTAACTGTTTATTTTTTTTTTTCCATGAAGTGTATTTTTTCCCAAAAAAATGTGTTTGAAAGACAGCTGCGCAAATACAGTGTAATGCTTAAGGGTTTGAGAACTGATAAATTGTGTGTTGATCCCTGGTGCCTTAAATAGTAGGTGTAGCCAACATCCCGGGGAAGAATCTTAAAGCAAAAATTTGGTGCCTCAAGCCAAAGGGGTGGGACTTTAAGGGCTCAGTCAGATAATGGAACAATTAGTAAAAATGTTGCAATTTATTAATTAACATAATGATGCATACAATATGATAAACGTAATGTGCCAATGGGTTATAGACCCATGTGAGGAAGTGAAAATGAAATAAAGAGGTGACAATGTGAATGGTGACTTTGGATATAGATCTCTATCTATTCTTGCTCATATGTGTGAGCTTGTTGAGAGAGAGTATATCTGAAACTTCTGACGCGTTTCGGCATTATTAGTAGTATATTGCCTTTATCAAGGAAGGAGGGTGGTCACCATGTCTGAAAAATATAGAACGAGTACATATCAAGGATACAATGCTAAAAAGTAGGGAATTTTTTATGATTGGTATAATGAGGTAATTGTACACATACATGTGACTAAGAAGTCGGATCCCGGACCTTTTTATTTGCTCTCCCAAAACTATTCACACAGGATTTTGGAGGACTTGCTATCTGAGATATGAAGAATAAAAATGGTGGTGATGAGATTGTTTTTTTGTATAAGTAAAGGAGGATATAGTATTACCACAAACTTACATGAAGTATAGGTGCTTTGACTTGTATGGGTGGAGCCCTTCTTATTTTGCCTGGAATGTAATAATAGTGGCCCATTATATTGGAGTCATAAGTAAGTTTTAATAGTTTCCTTTATCAAATACTGTATGAGATCTCTAACGATCCTTTAAGAGCCTCACAGAACAGCTGTATTACTGAGATTAAATTACACAAAGGTGGACTCTATTTACTAATTAGGTGACTTCTGAAGGCAATTGGTTCCTCTAGATTTTAGTTAGGGGTATCAAAGGAAAGGGGGCTGAATACAAATGCACACCACACTTTTCAGATATTTGTAAAAAAACTTTCAAAACCATTTATCATTTTCCCTAAACTTCACAATTATGTGCCACTTTGTGTTGGTCTATCAGATAAAATCCCAATAAAATACTTTTACGTTTTTGCTTGTAACATGTCAAAATGTGGAAAATTTCAAGGGGTGTGAATACTTTTAAGGCACTGTGTATGTTCTGTATTGCTTGTCATAACAAAGGCTTGTTTGTTTCTACAGCTTGAAATAATGACAAACTTGGCAAATGAGGCAAACGTCTCTACCCTGCTTCGTGAATTCCAGGTTTGTGTGCATTTTATGTTGTATTTGAGATCTGAACAATTTGAGTTCTGTATTATGGTCTCTGTAGATGTGACTAGGCTTGTAGACTTGCAGCATAAGGGCTTTGCAGACCTAGTTTAACCTATACCAAAAACCCTGTGTGAAAAAAAGGTCTTAATCATTTCTGGCCAGCATATTCGCTATGAAAGAGGTCGTAAACCACCTTAATAAAAAAAAAAAACCTGGAGGACAAAGGTATAATCAGCTAGTATAGATCGCATACTAGCTCATTATGAAATACCTTAGAATGAAGCCCTTCCAGTGGCGCCCGCTCATGGTTGAGACGGCTGACATGTTCACCTGTCTTCCCTCCTGGGTTTGCGTCCCCCGGCCGTCTGATTGGCCGAAGCAGCGATGCGTCACTCGCGATGAGTCGCCGTTTACGGCACAGGGATCTGAAGGAAAGACACGGGTGGCCATTCCTTCAGAGCGCGTGCGCCGATTATGTCATTGGCTGCATGTAAAGTAAAGATCTCTTAAACGGTGCATGTTTAGGAGATTTTTACAGAACCTATAGGTAAGCCTGATCATAGGCTTACCTAAAGGTAAACAGTACAGTGGGGGGTTTACTTCCTCTCTAAAGGAATTTTTTTGTCTTGAGAGAAACGTGAAAGTCAATATTCCTGTCTTCATCATTCTGCAAATGCTAGTTAAAGACAAAACTAAAACCATGCTTCCTTTAAAGGTTAAATCATCAAACTGCTTCTAATAAGCTTAAGATATACATATACGGGTATGTCCATACATAACCACCAAGTGCTCCAAATAGTGCAATAAGGTGATGCAGAGATCCTCTCAAGTGACTCTAAAAAGCGAAAAGTGGGTTGTGCGATCTTCCACCATTGTCAGGTAGATTTGCTACTTACCAGACAGACATTTAGAATGCACAATGGATCATTGAGAGGAGTTTCTCTCCTAGAAATAGATGTTCCCCAGTAGCACTCCAATCCAGTCAGATGATATCTCCAGAGTGGTGTACCATATGATTAGGGAAAAGACAAAAGCCCATTCATAGTGTATTATTTTGAAGCGTTTATTGATTGTGCTCTAGTAAAAATACTTACGAATGTTGCAGATCAAAGTAGACTTGTTTAACATGGCAAGGACACGTCACATAGATACCACCCTATGCATTTCGTGAGCAACGTCTGACGTCATCAGTGGTCACATGACTGGACATGTCCCTTCCTTCTATTTATATCACTGCCATATTAGGCTATCCAATCCGTTTCAATACTCTCATACCATAATTAAATCCAATCCTTTGCTCCCGCCAATCATAAGAATTAAATTATACTGTCCATATTAAAAATCTTTAGCTAAATATGCTTTATTAAATGACTCCCAAAGATCAGGAATACATACATAACACTCCTTCTAGGGGTGGCAGATGGTACCACACCTATTTAATATTTTTAATATTTAGCCCAATCTAGTGGGAACTTTAGAGAACACAACCCAATTAATGTGTCAGAAGTGATATGAAAAGTAACAAATAAAAATGTATATATAATATAGCGCTTAAAGAGGTTGTCAACCTCAGAATTAAAAAAAAAAACAAAAAAAAAAACACCACCTAAAAGACAAACACATAATGAGCTTATATGGGGCAGTCATTTTCCCTATGCTTCCTATTGATGTGCATTGGCAGCCATTTTTGTGTAGCCCTATGGAGCTACACAGGCAGCATGACGTTTCACATACCACACGGATGTCCTATCCTGTGACTCCCTCTTCCTGCTGCACAGTTTGATTCAGGAGGTTTCTTCTGAAGGTGGTAAAGTACTGGGGTATTTGTGGCATATCCCTGCACACTCTGCTGTCTGTATATATTTAAGGGGGGCTCCGCAGAACGCGGCGATCGGCGGTGGGAACCGCAATCAGCGTTTTTAAAGTGACAGTACTTTTTTTTTTTTTTTTCGGTTTCATTGAAAATGGAGTCCCAGGCAGTGAATTCACCCTCAGACCCATTTAGTGCGACGCCCAGGCCGCAGTCGCTGGCCGCAATTTCAGCAGCTCTCGAAAGCCTGGCGACGAAGGTCGATTTTGTAATGAAAAGTTACTAGCCAAAAACTGCCGTTGCCTTCTCCATCATTGGTGGGGTCCTCTGATTCAGAGGCTGATATGGTCGCCACAAATAACCCCCTACCTGAGGGGTTACTGTTCTCACAATCGGATGGTGAAGAGGACCTGTCGTCTTCAGCCGCAGCGCGGGAACGCGCTTTTGTGGAAATCCTGATTGTTTCAGGTAAGGGAAACTTTAAAAATGGCAGATGAGCCCAAGCCGGTGGGGACATGGGTGTCTTTTGGCTCCTGCAAGACCCAAAAATTGAGCAAGGTTTTTCCTTGTCCTGAGAATTTTCATGATATTGTTATGACCAATGGCGGCGCATTAAACAAGTGCTGGTAGTGCCTTGGAGTCAGTATCGTCTGATTTATGAATTCCCCCCCTCAGACTTCTGCCAAGACTCCTGTGCAGGATCGAGGCAGAAGGGTCATTCTAGTGGCTCCAGACTGGCCTCGCCGGTCTTGGTTCGCTGATCTGGTACGGCTGGTCACCGATGCTCCTTGGAGACTTCCTCTCATAGAAGATCTACTGTCCCAAGAGCCAATCTTCCATCCTGCTTTACGATCGCTGGCTTTAACGTCTTGGCTGTTTAACCGCTTGCCGACCGCCCACAGTATATTTACTGCGGCAGTCAGCTCCTCCTGGGCAAAGCGACATAGTACTACGTCACTCACCCAGGAGCCTGCAGGGGGTGCGCTCCCGCTCGTTCACTGAGGTTCCTGCGCGAGTGACCAGCGTCTCTGATGTCCGCCAGCCACTCACGTTCTCCCACTGGAGAGGGAGAAAGGCAGGCGGCTGATGTAAACAAAGCCGCCTGTCCTTCTCCCTGATATAACTGCAGAGATCATACGATCCTGCTATGATCATATGTATCTGTGGTTACATCACTAGCCACGCCCCTTTACAGTTAGAATCACGCCCCTAGGGACACACTTAACCCCTTGATCACTGATAAAGTTAACCCCTTCCCTGCCAGTGTAATTTTTACAGTAACAGTGCAAATGTATTGCACGGATTACTGTAGTGTTGTCACTGGTACCCCCAAGTGTCAAAAATGTTAGTCAGGGGTCCGATCTGTCTGCCGCAATGTCGCAGTCCCGCAAAAAAAATAGCAGATCGCCGCTACTAGTTAAAAAAAAAAAAAAATAAATAAAAATTACATAAATCTTTTCCTTAGTAAACGCAATAACTTTTGCGCAAACCAATCAAAATACGCTTATTGCGATTTTTTTTTTTTACCATAAATATGTAGCATTAAACAAATTGGCCTAAAATGTTAAAAAAATTTGATTTTTACATTTTTTTGGGGGGAATTTCATATAAAAGATGTGAAAAATATTATTTTTTCATAATTGACGCTATTTTTTTGTTTATATCGCAAAAAAAAAAAAATCGCACAGGTGATCAAATACCACCAAAAGAAAGCTCTGTGGGAAAAAAGGAAGTCAATTTCATTTAGGTACAGAGTTGCACGACCGCGCAATTGTCCGTTAAAGTCACGCAGTGTCAAATCGCAAAATAGGCCCTGGTCTTTGAGCAGGAAAATCCTCCGAGGCTTAAGTGGTTAAAGCCAGGTGCTGAAGGGTAGATGTTTATCTGAATCCATGATTCCTACGCTGTTAAAGGCTAGAAGATCTACCATCGTACTTGGAAGACGTACATTGCGTGGTGTGAGTCTCTTGGGGTTCACCCTTGCTCTTTTTCGGTGGCTTGGATATTGGCTTTTCTCCAATGGGGGTTTGAGCAGCACCTGGCCTTGAGTACCATCAAGGTCAGGTTTGGGCCTTAGCGGTTTTCTTTTAGCGCCAATTGGGCACACATTTATACAGGGAGTTCGACACTTGGCTCCTTCAGTGAGGTCTCCATTGCTGCCGTGGGACCTCAATTTGGTGCTCTCTGTTCTTTAGAAGCCTCCCTTTGAAAGTCTTCAGGAGATTCCCCTACTTATGTTGGCCCTAGCAGGTGGCCTTTTTTGTGCCTATTACTTTTGTGTGCAGGGTGTCATAGCTGGCGGCGTTGTCTTGTCACTGACCTTACCTGGTGGTTCACAGAGATGAGGTGGTTCTTCATCCCTGTCCGTCATTCCTTCCAAAGGCCGTCTGATTTCCATTTGAATGAAGACATTGTGTTGCCTTCCCTATGTCTCAGGCCTAAACATCCTAAGGAAATTGCCTTGCATTCCTTGGATGTGGTTCGGGCAATCAGGGTGTACCTGGCAGCTACAGAGTCTTTTTGGAAGTCAGATTCACTATTTGTACTCATGGGTAGACCTCAAAGGGTTGGCTGCTTCTGTTGTGATCATTTCCAGATGGATCAGACAGACGGTGATTCAGGCCTATTCAATTAGGGTCCTTTCACACGGCACGGTCCGTTTTTTTTTTTTTAAACGCTCAGGCACTTTTTTTTTTTTTTAAACTGACACGGATGACACTTTTGTAGGGTCCGTTCCGTATGTCCGTTTTTCATCCATCCGTTTGCGGATGTATGTCTATGGATTTGCGGGCGCTAGCGGATGACACCGCTGACATCCGTTTTTGCGTCCGTTCCGTTTTTTAAACGGAAGAAAAATAGGGTTCTCTTCCGTCTCAAAAAATGGAACTGAACGGAATGAACGCAAAATGGATGTCATCGGATGGTCATCTGCTAACATCTGCAATCCCATAGACATACATTGTCAGTTTTTCATCCGCAAACAGATGGGAGGAAAAACGGACATACGGGGACCCCCGTGTGAAAGGACCCTAAAGGTTGTTTCCTCCTTTCCCTGTTAAGGCGCACTCTACTCGGGCGATTAGTTTCTCCTGGGCCTTCCATCATCAGGCCTCCGTGCTGCAGGTTTGCAAGGCGGCCACCTGGTCGTATGAGCACACTTTCAAAAAGTTTTATAATGTAGATGTATTGGCATGTGCGGATGCTTCCTTAAGCCAAAAGGCTTTGCAGGCTGCTGTTTAGAGGACCTGGTCCTCTTTGAGGGTGTATTGTTTTTTACAGGTGAGCTCCAGCTGTTTATGGTTGAGCTCCATGTTACCTGGTTGGCTATGGTTTAGCCTTGGGAATTTTTTATTGCTGTTCCCACCCCTCATGTTTGTCGCTGCTTTGGGACGTCCCAACTGTCAAGAAGATAAGGAGCTGTGTCCGTCAATGAACGAAAGAGAAAATGGGATTTTTGACTTGCTGTAAAATCCATTTCTCTGATGTTCATTGACCGACACAGCACCCACCCTTCTGTCGAGTTGGTTTTCTTCTGACACTGCTTGTAAAAAAACAAAATGCCTAAAGCTGAGAGTGGGAGTATACCCCTGGGGCTGCCCTATAGGCATAGTCAAGTTTTTTTCCTTCCTAGTGACCTACTCTTGTAGGGGGCAGTATAACCCAACTGTCAAGAAGATGAGTCGTGTCCGTCAATTAACACCAGAGAAATGGATTTTACAGAATGTCAAAAATGTTTGCTTTTTTTTTTTTTTTTTTAATTTTAGACCTCCATAAGAAAAACGATTGTGAACTTTATGCATATGTAACATATTGCAGCTAGTCTGGTTTTCTTGTAGATTGCAGATCTCTGCTGGGTTCCTTTAGCTGGCCATACACTAAGCTTTTTTCATTCCACCTGCAGGATTCCTTCATCCAGGCTCTACGGCACAAGTGGAGAAATCCCCCTGCTGGTCTATTATATTCTGATATCGCCGTTGGTTGCTGTCAGAATACCTGAACAGTGGTTTAATTGATTGAATACATCCGCTGTTCGTCTACAGTTTTCCGCGCCGCCTGCTCCTTTGTTTTTTCTATTGAAGGATGTCAGGTGGGAGATGGGTGACAGAGCCACCCATGTAGAAAATTTCAACAGATTCGACAGGACTTTACCAAAGGTTGCCAGGTGGAAGTTACCATAAAAACATACATTTATCGGTTTCATTTCTCTATCGTTCATTGACAGACACAGCTCAATATCTTCTTGACCACTGAGTTATGCTCCCCCTTACAGGAGTAGGACACTAGGCAGGAAAAAGCTTTACCATGCCTATGGGGCAGTCCCTGCAGGCATACATCCACACTCTGCTATAGCCCTCAGTTTGTTTCTGCCTAGTTTAGGAGTAGGACCTAGTTCCCTGCTGGGACTTTGGTCTTAGCTGTTTATTTTTGGGAACCTTTTTTTTGTGATTAATTTCTTTTAGTTAGAGTTCCTGGAGAACTACAAGCAACAGCCGGCTGGGATTCAGGCTGAATATTCTAGATCCTTAAGCGAGCGTGAGCAGGTTATAGTCCAGCACTAGGCCTCGCCACAACAGACCCCCGATGGAGGGGGACGAGCCCGCGAGTGGACCGTCTCACTGGGACGCAAACGACCTGGGATGCCCTGGTTCGCAGGGTATCCCCTGGCTGTCAGCAACCCCACCCTGGGCGGGAGGTAGTCTGTTAGGAGTGGTGCCCACCTGATACCGTGGTATGTTAAGTGTCTTCCCCCCCCCCCCAATTCTCTGGCGGTCTCGGGGTGGACGTGGGCCCCCTCTATGAAATAGTCGGACCCTCGGATATCCCCCTGTTCCCCTGACCTCTCGGGCATACCAGACCCCCCTTAGCTGTGTCCCCTGTGCCCCCCCACCTGTAGCAGGTTCCTACCTGTGGCGGTTCTGCAGGGGGAGGGGGGTCTGCCTGCTGGGGTCTCCTTCAGGGGACCCTCCTAAGCCTCTTATATGATGATTGGGGGTCCTGGAGACCGCATGGTGCGCCGTGGGGGGGCCGCCATTTTGCTGTAGACTTTTTGCTCTGCATTAATGTAAAAAGGTTTTCTCATTACAATGCATGGGTGGCCATGTTTTGATATTTCCCCATAGGAATACATGGGCCATTTTCTTGCAGTCCACCATCTCTGGACAGCAAGGGGAGACATTAAGGCTCTAGGCATGACCCAGGTGCTTTTTTTATTTTTTATGCTAAATCTTTTGTCTTCTGCACAGAACGTTCCTGAAGCCTCCAGACCGGTTTGGTGATAATGTTTTTGGGGTCCCTGTAGGTATTCCTCACTCACACTGCTGCTGGTTATTAGGCTTGGACTTGTAGTACCGCTGGTGCAGCAGTGCGGATTGCGTTTTTGCGACTTTTTTTGTTTAAAGTGACACTACATTTTTTTTTATATTCAGTGCTAATTGGAGTCCCAGGACAAAATTTCACCTACAGACCCCCTCTCAATGCGGTTGCGGGACCCTCCATGTCGCAGCCCCTGTCTGCTTTTACAGCAGTTTTGGAAAGCCTGATGTCAAAAGTGGATTTAATTTTAAAAAGTGCCGCTAGCCGAAAGCGTCTTAGCCTTCACCTCCCTCTGTGGTATCCTCAAATTCTGAGGCAGATATGGCCGCTGCGGACGCACTCCACCTTGGTGGATCTGTGTCATCACATTCTGATGGTGAGGACATGTTCTCGTCAGCCGCCATGTGGGAAAGCGCGCTGGTGGATGCACTTAGTGTCAGTGAGGGAAACATTAAAAATGGCGGATGAGTCTACAGCGTCCGGGACCCAAGTGTCTTTTGGCACCCGCAAATCCCAGAAGTTGGGCAAGGTGTTTCCCTGTCCAGAACTTTTTGATAACATGGTTAATGAACAGCGGGGGTGCATAAAACAAATGTTAGTGGTGCCCAAATGCTTTAAATGGACCGAACCACCTAAGGTGGCTCATCCGGTTTCCAGACTAAACATGTCTATGGTAGTTCCTGTGGAAGAGTCTCCAGCTTTTACAGACCCCGTGGCTTTTACAGACCCCGTGGATAGACGAATTGAGAATGGGCGAAGTTGCTAAAAGGTGACTTGGAATTGGAGTAGCTTTCTCCAGGTCTGACGGACCAAATGGTTCAAGCCCTGCTGTATATAGGTGATGCGTCACTGGATGCGGTTCCCCTGGTGGCCAGAGTGTCTGCTGTGGGGATTGCTATTAGACGCATGGTGTGGTTAATGAGCTGGCCAGCGGACCAGGCCTCCAAAAAGGCTCTTTCTGACCTTCCCTTTACACGGGACAGGTTATTTAGATCCTCATTGGATGAGCTGATCAAAAGCCTTACGTGTCGGAAGAGTACTCTTCCACAATCATCCAAGAGCAAGGCACCATGTACTTGACAGGGGGGCCCTTTTTCACTGCTTGTAGGCGGCCCTTTCGTTCATCCGAATCACAGGAGAAAGGAGCAAAGCCATTCCCGTCGTCTGGGGGTTCCAAGAAGACATGGTTGGGTAATCCAAAACAGGCCAGTCTGGATATGCGGACAATTCCTTGTCTGCATGAAGGGACGCCCTCACCCGTTTCTGAGGTGGGGGGACGTCTTTGATTCTTTTCGGAACCATGGAATTCCTTGATTCAGGACAAATGGGTCCACAAACTGATCCGTTCGGGTTACGAGATCAAATTCCGGTCTCGACCGTTGGACAGGTTCTTCCTGTTACAATCTACGCCTACCTCAAGACCAATTAAGGGACCTAAAGCGAGGTGGTACAAGACCTGCTGACGCAAGGAGTGATTGTGCCGCCTCCCTCTCGGAATCTCTTTCAGGGATTCTATTCAGACCTGTTTACTGTGCCCAGAAAAGAAGGCAAAGGCAATTCTGGACTTCAAGGCTCTGAACCGCTTTGTGCAGGTACAGAAGTTTTGAATGGAATCCATTTGAACGGTAGTGGCGTCTCTACACCAAGGATACTTTTTGGCTTCTATATATATCAAGGACGCATATCTGCACATCCCTATCTACGCTGGACACCAGTGTTTTCTTCACTTCTCTATCAGGGGTCAGGTTCCTCCCTACCCTGTGCCTGCTCACTCTACTTTGGTGCTTAGTGCTTCTTGGGCCTTTCGTCATCAGACATTACACTAAGTTCTACAAACTGGATGTTTTGGAATCTGCGGATGCCTCTTTTGGACGCAGGGTTTTGCAGGCTGCCGTTTAGAGGGCCAGTTCCCTCTTTGGGGGTGTATTATTCAGTTTGGGTTCCTGTTACCTGGTGGGCTTCTTCTGTTGAGCCTTGCGTTTTTGTCCCACCCCTCATGTTCTTAGCACTGCTTGGGAATGTCCCTATGGTTCTGAATATGGAGCGATGTGTCCGTCAATGAACGAAAGAGAACATAGGATTTCTGTTTAGTTAATGGACACAGCTTTCAGTTATACAGAACCATAGGGTTATTATGCCATTTTGATGGTGAGGATGTTCTGTCTGGAAGGGTGCCTGCCTGGTTCCTGGTATGGTGAGTAGCTGTCCCCCTTTCCCCCCTGGATGTGGTTTGGGGTGGACGCGGCCCCTCCCAGGGACAGTTGGACCTGCGGGTTCCCCTCCACCCCCCCCCCCCCTGCCGACCCCCTGTGGGCCATCTTAGTCTACCCCCCCCCCAAGTCAGGGTTAAAGGTAGATTTTTCCAGCTATCAATTTTAGCTTTGAAAAAGGATATACAAGGAAGAATATCATTTGAGACATGTGTGGACAAGGGTTGCTGCACCTGGACTCCTAAGTACCGAAATTAGGACAATCTATAGGGAGGGAGGTGGGGGAGCCCCAAGTCTACCGGGAACACACTTGACTTGGACCAGTTAACCCTAAAGCCTGAGAGAGTCCCGAAATCTTGAATAATTTTAAGTACCTTCATAATTGTATTTTGGGGATCTGATAAGTAAAGCAACATGTCATCTACATAAAGGGAGACACGTTCTTACAAAGTTCCAATCCACTTACCTCCGTACATTCATGGAGAAGTTGCGCAAGGGGTTCTTTGGTAATGGAGAATAATAAAGGAGATAATAGACAACCTTGTCATGTACCTCAATGAAAATAGAGGGGTTTGGATACTCTGCCATTGATATGCAAACGTGCCAATGGTTGGTCTAACAAGATATGAATCAAGGTGAGAAAGACCTTACTAAAGCCTAATCTCTCCAACACGTAAAACAAGTAGGGCCACTCGACTCAAAGGTCTTTTGTGTGTCGAGTGTCACCACTGCTGTAGGCACTGAAAGAGCATTCGGAGGAGCATTGGAGGTTAGTAAACAGTCTACGGATAATAATATACATAGAACAGCCTGGAATAAAACCTGTTTGGTCTGCACTAATTATGGCAGTGATTACCTTATTGAGCCTTAAAGCTAGAATACCTTATTGAGCCTTAAAGCTAGAATTTTGGAAAGGATTTTAGGGTCTACAATAATATGGGCCTGTACAAGTCACTGTAAATCATATCTTTGTTTGAGGATTAAAACTTTCAGGGCCTCACGTAATCATTCTGGCAATTTTTGGGTCTGAACGATAGCCTTGTACATGGCCAATAAATGAGGTAATAAAGGGTCTCGATGCGTTAAGTAGAATTCCCCTGTAAAGCCATCAGAGCCTGGGGTTTTATGCTTGGGGAAGGTTTTAAGTGCTAGCTCTATTTCTTCCACTGTGATTGGTTCTTCTGGCGTGGCGCTCTGAGCCTTGATGAGCTTACGAAAGGTAATGGAATCTACATATTCATGTAATTCAGGGAGGGTATAATGGGCTTGAGATGTATAGAGATTAGTATAAAATTGCAAGGAGGGTGTTTAGTACTCCCTCCTGAGATAAATGAAGGATATTGTTTTGGTCATAGATACTAGCGATGGTTATAGGGTCTGGGATGGGCTTTGCCAAAAAAGGCTAAAAGCCGCCCATTTCAATCAAACAGCAACCAGTATTCTCATCCACCCACCTGGCTCTTTGCTGAAAATTATGTCCCTTAGTCTCAAACTAGTAAGAAGGGGGGTCTCTCCCCATTCAAACAAAAAAAAGGGGGGAAAAAAACGAACAAAATCGTCAGTAGAATAGCACTGTTAAAAGAAGAAGAAAAAAAGTTCAGGAGAAAAATGAAAAAAATGTGCGTTGCGAGATTTTCTTGCACCTCTTCCAACAGTATGTCTATTTTTCAGCTTCTGCTCCAAAAAGGTCCCAGAAGGGCAGGTATGCAATATGTTAAGCTCAGTGAAGAGTAAAATGGGTCCATAACTTCCAAGAATCTTAAGTGTTAACCCTCAACTTTAACTGGTAATAATAGGCCATGAAAGAAAAAGTTCATCCCAAAACATCGTCAAGCCCCTCCGAGGCCTCCTGGGCTTTGTCATAACTGACAACTCATAGTTTGGCTGGGTACATCATACTGTAACTGAGTTGCTTGTCCCGAAGGCGGCGCTTACCTGCATTTAACCGCTTAAGCCCCGGAAGATTTTACCCCCTTCCTGACCAGGCCCTATTTTGCAATTCGCACTGCGTGACTTTAACAGACAATTGCGCGGTCGTGCGACACACTGTACCTAAACTAATTTGACGTCCTTTTTTTCCCACAAACAGAGCTTTTTTTTGGTGGTATTTGATCACCTGTGCGATTTTTTGATCATGCGCTACAAACAAAAAAAGAGCGTAAATTTTGAAAAAATAACAATATTTTTCACAATTTTATATGAAATTCCCCCCAAAAAAATGTAAAAATCAAAATTTTTTAACATTTTTGGCCAATTTGTTTTCTGCTACATATGTTTGGTAAAAAAAAAATCGCAATAAGCGTATTTTGATTTGTTTGCGCAAAAGTTATTGTGTTTGCTAACTACGGGAAAGATTTTTGTCATTTTTGTTATTTTTTTTCAACGAGTAATGGCGGCGATCTGCGATTTTTCTTTTGCGGGACTGCGACATTGCGGCGGACAGATCGGAACCTTGACTGACATTTTTGACACTTTTGGGGGTACCAGTGACATTATTACAGTAATCAGTGCTATACATATGCACTGTTACTGTAAAAATGACACTGGCAGGGAAGGGGTCAACTTTATTGGAGAAGGAGGGGTTAAGTGTGTCCCTAGGGGCGTGTTTCTAACTTTGCAGGGATGTGGCTTTACATGTAACAGCAGAGATCAACGGTCCTACATAGCAGGACCGTTTGATCCCTGCTGTTACACAAGGGAGAATGACAGGCGGCTGTGTTTACATTAGCCGCCTGCATTTCTCTCTCTGTAACGGACGATCGCGAGTGACCGGCGGACATCGGGTCCGCCGGTCACTCGTGCGGGGGGGGGGGGGGGGTCCGTCAACCCGTCAACTAGCGCCTGTGAGCCAATAGGGTCGCCCCCTATTGGCTCACAGGCGCTAGTGACGTACCGGTACGTCACTTTGCCTGCACGGGGCTGACCGCAGTATATATGCTTGCGGCGGTCGGCAAGTGGTTAAGGCGGTTCTCTGCTTCTGGGTAGCTACTGAAAAATCAGGGAAAATGGAGATCCAATTTCCATTAAACTTAATTTCGGAGAGGTTGCAAGCTACTCTTAGAATGTTCTCTTTATCTCTAAAGTGAAGGAGTTTTGCCAACATTGGTCTTGGGGGTGACCCAGATGGAAGAGGGCGCATGAGCGCTCTCAATGGCAAATAGGGGGGAAAGATGATCTTTGCCTATTGTGGATTTCAGCCAGTTTTCAAGAAAATCTTCAGGGTTTTTACCTTCAGCCCCCTTCTGGAAATCCAATGAAGTGCAGGTTATTTCTGCGTATGCGATCCTCAAGATCTCCAAGCTTAGCAGAGTGTAACTTTTAAATCTTGTTTTTGGGATTGAACATCGGCAGTAAAGGGGTTAACTGTGTCTTCAACATCACTAACTCGTTGTTCGGCTGTGGAGATTCTAGACCGTGTTTAACATTGGATAAATCCAGCCAGACTGTCCTTATCTGGGTTGTTAATACAGCTTGACAGGATTGTAAAGCCTCCATAATATGTTTCACCTTCTCCTGTGTCCCCTTCTCCCTCAGCCATCTCCTCCTGTACAGGGCTCTGTGTGGTCCCTCTCATCCTAAGCCCCCTCCGCCTCCCAGGGGTCGCATTCCACACTGAGTAGTAGGGGAGCTATTTCAGACCTCCATGGGACCACAGGAGAGTCTGCAAAATGATCTTTAATGGTCGCAGGGGGTTTATTCTTTAGAGTACCTTGTTTACTTTTAAATGGTGGTATGTTATCCCCCTTGTGTGGAGCACCGCTGGATGTCTTTGGGCGGCAGTGAGCATGGAGAGGGAGAGCTGGCGCCATCTTGAGAGCACTCCATGCTAGGCCGGTTCGAGTGGTTTCCCGACGATTTAGGTCCCTGGGAACCAATCTTCATCATCTTGCCAGGTATCGGGGTGTATCTTGCAGTAAGCCTGAGCTGCCTGGGTTAAAATGATGGCAGAATCGCAGATGGATCTTTGCAGGATCAAGAGATGCATTTGGAGCTCTGGAGTCACGCTGTTCACTTCTCTGCCGCTAGCAACGCCCCCATACTGAGCTATCTCTAGTGCAGACTGGTGGTACTCTGGTGGGGTGGTGAGTCTAGTGGGGTCCCTCCCTCTCTGCTGCAGGTTGTGGGGTGCTCTGGTTGCTGGTGCCCTGGTGGTGTTACCTGTGCGGTGGGGGTGTACAACTAGGTGTTCCACCTTTTACTTTATGGCGTCTCAGCAGCATGTTTCCCCATGTGACCCCCTCTCGGGGGCAGCAGGTCCCTTGGGGTTCCAGTCATCCATTGATGCACTGACGACGGTCCCCAAGTTCTTTGTTTCCAGATGAAGGTGGCCTTTGGTTAGCCTACTAGCAAAACGCGCCCCTGCCCTCATCTGTCTCATCAGATCCTGAATCCGACTCTGCTGCCGTGGACGTAGCCCACCCTGCAGGGTTTGTAGCCACGCTCCCTGATCTGTCAGATGAGGATAATTCCTCCACACCTGTAGCTGCGCATGAGAAAGCGCTGGTTAACGCACTGATTACATCTGTGTGGGAGACTTTAAAAATGGAGGATGCAGCTGAGACTGCGGCGGAGGTGCCTTTTCCCTTTGGCACCCACAAGTCGTCTTGCATGGCAAAACTGTTTCCTTATCTCTCATATATTTAAACTTTTGCGTTGTGATCTAGAGGGTGAGCAGATTCCCCCTGCTTTTGCCGAGTTGGCGGACCAGTTGGTCCAGGGGCTGCATTACCTCTTTGGATGCGGCTCCCCTGATTTCTAAGCTACAGTATCTATTTCGGCAGTGGTGCTTAAACGTGTACTGTGGCTTAAGTGTTGGTCTGGAGACCAGACTTCTAAGAAAAAAAAGAAGCTGTGACTTATTTACACTTTCAAGGTCGCCTGTTTGGGGCTACCCTGGATGACATCATTGAGAGTCATTAAGAGTCTCAGAGGGGAAGAGTACCTTTCTTCCACAGTCTGGGAGGGGAAAAGAACCTAGTCACAGACGTGGCCCACCTTTCTTGGCTCACAAAAAGTTTTTTCGTCCCTCAGGGTCACTGGGGGGGGGGGGGGGGTTTCGACATCCTACTCCACTCGTGCGGTCTCCTCTACCCCCGTGGAATTTGAACCTGGTGCTTTTGGTTTTCCTGAAGCCCTGCTTTTAAAAATATTCATGAGACTCCCCTGCTGCGCTGTCCCAGAAGGTGGCGTTTTTGGTGGTTTTCACCTCTGCTCGCAGGGTGTCGGAGCTGGTGGTTCTTTGCCCATGTCTGTCCCTTCTTAAGGTGGTCTTTGATTTCCATTTGAATGAAGACATTGTGTTGCCTTCCCTGTGTCCCAAGCCCAAACCTCCCAAGGAATTTTCGATGCATGCCCTGGATGTGGTTCGGGTGATTCGGGTGTATTTGGCAGCCACTGAGTCTTTTCAGAGGTCCTACTCACTGTGATCACCAACAGGCCAGGAAAAGGACTATCCGCTTCTTCTGTGACCATTTCCACATGGATCAGACAGACGGTGACTCAGGCCTATTCTAGCGAGGGTCAGGTTCCTCCTTTCCCTGTAACGACACTCTCTACTAGGGTGTTTAGTGCTTCTTGGTCCTTCCACTATTAGGCGTCAGTGGTGCATGTTTGCAAAGCGACCACTTGATCGTTTTTGCACACTTTCACCAAATTCTACAAGATGGACGTGTTGGCATCTGTGGATGCTTCCTTTTGTCGCAAGGTTTTGCAGACTGCTGTTTTGAGGGTCTGTTCCCTCTTTGGGGGTGTATTGTTCAGGTTGGACTCCAGTTTTTTTTTTGTTTTTTTTTTTAAGCTCCTGTTTACCTGCTTGGCTATTGTGTTTAGCCTTGGGATTTTCTGTTGTCCCACCCCTCATGTTTAGCAATGCTTGGGGATGTCCCTATGGTTCTGAATAATGGAGAGCTGTGTCCGTCAATGAACGAAAGAGAAAAGGGATATTTATACTTATTGTAAAATCCATTTCTCTGAGTTCATTGACGGACACAGCATCCACCCCTCTATGGAGTTTAATTACTCCTGACTCTGCTTGTTACCAAACTGAAGGACTTTAGCAGAGAGGGGGCTGTATACCACCTAGGACTGTCCATAGGCATAACAGTCTCTTTTTCTGCCTAGTGTGCAACTCTTGTCGGAGCAATATAACCCTATGGTTCTGAATAATGGAGAGCTGTGTCCGTCAATGAACTCAGAGAAATAGATTTTACTGTAAGTACAAAAATCCTATTTTTTTGTTACTGTAAAATCCCTTTCTTTCCAGTTTATTGACGGACAGAACACCCACCCCTCCATGGAGTTTTGATACATCTGATACTGCTTGTTGCTAAACTGAGTGTCTATGGCAGTGAGTAGGTGTATACAAGCTAGGACTGCCCATATTGTTTATTTTCTGCCCAGTGTTCTACTCCTGTAGGGGCGGTTATAACCCTATGGTTCTGATTATTGAGCACTGTGTCTGTCAATGAACTTCTTGACCATTGGATTATGCTGCCCCCTACAGGAGTGGAACACTAGGCAGAAAAAACTTCTAGGTACACCCATGGGCAGTCCCAGGGGGTATACTCCCTCTTCCTGCTATAATCACTCAGTGTTTCTGCCTAGTCAGGAGTAAGGACCTAGTTCCTTGCTGGGATCTTTTGTCCTGGTAAAATTTTTAGATAGGGAATTTCTTCCTCCTGATTTTCCAGGTGAGCTCTACAATCAACTGCCGGACTGGGTGACTGCTGGATACTCTAGATCCAGTAGTCACTCCAGTCTGGCCAGCGAGCGCACGCAGGCCTCAGCTCCGCGCTAGGTTGGCCGTGACATTGCCCCACTTGGCGGGGGCTGGCCCTGCGAGTTAAGTTTTGCAAGGTCGCATATGACCTTGCCTCGACCCGAGTTGCAGCGTTCCTCCTGGCGGACAGCCACCCCCCATTTCGATGGAGAGGAGGATCTGGCTAGAGTGGTGCCCACCAGGTTCCTGGTATGGTGAGTAGCTGTCCCCCCTCTACCCCTGGAGGGTTTTGGGATGGACATAGGCCCCTCCTTGGGATGTTTGGACCCTCGGGTTCCCCTCCTTCTCGCAGGCACCCCCCACATCCTGCTCCCCCCCCCCATTGCATATGCTGGGGGTGTATTTTTATAATTTTTTTATGGTCTGGCCACTCCCTGCGGTGGGGCAGGGCACTAACTGGCAATGGGGACGGGGGGTGCGCCGCCGGCGACCAGACGATCGATTGAGCGAGCAGGGGGTGGTGCCAGGCCCCCCCCCCCATCCTGCCTGGATCTATCCTGAGGCTTGTCCCTGTATGCCCCGTGGTGCCGCCATTTTGTTGTAGCCTACATGTTTATAGACGGCAGCCATGTCTTTGTTTTTCGGCGGCCGTTTTCTTGTGGTTTACCAATGCAAATAGCGCCGGCCATGACAGCGGAGCCCTGTGGTCGGCATTTTCGGCAGTGGGAGCCTCTCTTTATCCCCTGGTGCTGACTCCTGGATCATTTAGCTTCCTGATTGCTACACATGTAGTGCAGATTCCTTTGGTGATTGTAGGTGCCTGTGTCGGTGGGTGGTGAGTCTGCTGGGGTCCTCTCCCTCTCTCCTGAGGCTCGTTCTGTGCCTTGTGCTGGCAACCGGGTGGGGCTGCCAGCGCGGTGGGGGTGTTGTCACTTAGCAGTGTGTCATTTTTTTTTTTTTTTTTGGGTCCCCCTGGTGAATCATTGAGTGTTTGGCACATGTTTCCCCACCTGATCCCCTCTCTGAGGCTGCGAGGCCCTCCGGGTCCCAACCATCTATCTATGCACTGACGGCAGTCCTGGAGTCCCTTGTGTCCTGAATGGAGGTGGCTTGCGGGCAAAGGGCTAGCAAAAAGCACCCTCCACCTTCCCCTGCCTCATCTGTCTATCAGATCAAGAATCTGATTCGGCCGCCGATATGAGTCACCCTGCTGGGTCTGCGACCACGTGCCCTGAATCCTCTGTTAGTGAGGATGATTCCTCCACATCTGCGACCATGCACGAAAAGGCACTGGTGGATGCACTGATTGTATCTGTACGCGAGACCCTGAAGATGGGGGATGTAGGTGAACCTGCGACGGAGGCGCAAGTACCGTTTGGCACACACAAGGCATCCAGAGCGGCAAAGGTGTTTCCTTTCCCTGCCTATTTTGACAGAGTTGTCGCTAAGGAGTGGGGACAACCAAAGCATCCCCATGGGGTACCTAAGCCCTTTACTAGGCGTTACCCCCTATGAGGAGTCCCTCCTTAAAAAGTGTACTGTGCCACTGGTGGTACACCCTCCAGTTTCCAGATTAAACAAGACAACCATGATTCCGGTGGAAGAGTCCCCGGCCTTTAAGGATCCGGCTGACCAGAAGGCGGAGGCTGTGACCTGCAATGTTTATACTTTAGCTGGTTCGGCAACGAGGCCGGTATTTACCATTGCCCTAGTGTTGCAAACTCTGACCAAGTGGGCTAAGCTCCTATGCCATGACTTGGAGTGAGAACAGCTCCCTCCTGCCTTTGCTGAGCTGAAGGACTAGCTGGTCCAGGGGCTGCAGTTTATCTGTGATGCCTCTTTGGACTTGGGTTCCCTGATGGCTCGCCTCTGTTTTGGCGGTGGTCCTTCGGCTTGTCTTTTGGATCAAATGCTGGTCTGTGGACCGGACTTCCAAAAAAGCCTTGACTGACTGATCTTCCCTTTCAAGGAGTTTGTCTGTTTGGAGCTACCCTGAATGATCTAAAAAGTCTCACAGGTGAGACGAATACCTTTCTTCCGCAGGCTACTAAGGACAAGGAACCTCGTCGACGTGGACCTTCCTTCTCGGCTCAGAAGTTTTTTCGTTTTTTCTTTGTCCCTCAGGGTCGACCGGCAAGGGCTTGAAGCCTTTCAGGGCCTCCTCTAGCGGATCCAAACTAACCTGATCTGGCAAGCCGAGAGCGGGCTTCTCCAGACCCGTGGACAAGGCTCCTTCTGCATAAAGGTGCTCCCTCACCCGTATTGGGGTAGGGGGACGTCTTCGCTGGTACAATACAAATGGGTCCACAAAGTCATTTGGTCCGGCTACAAGATTGAGTTTCGCTCTTGTCCCCCGGCAAGGTTTTTTTCCTATTCAACCTGCTCCTGTCCCCAGACCAGTTACAGGGTCTGTATGCAACAGTACAAGACCTGTTTCTTCAAAGGGTGATTGTTCCGGTTCGGACTTCGAAACGTTTTCAGGGATTTTACTCAAATATGTTCACAGCCCCCAGGAAGCAAGGCAAAGTGCCTCCAATCCTGGACCTCAAGGTGCTAAATTGCTTTGTGCGGGTACAGAAGTTCAGAATGGAGTCCATTTGAATGGGGGTGGCATCTCTGTTTCAGGGGAATTTCCTCGCCTCTATAGATATCAAAGATGCCTATCTTCACATTCCAATATGTGCCAGTCGCCAGCATTTTCTCCACTTTGCTGTGGGAGAGGAGCATTATCAGTTTGTGGCGTTCCCCTTTGGTCTCCCCTCCCCTCCCCTCCTCGGGTGTTGACAAAAGTGTTGGCTCCAGTGCTAGCATTGCTACGCTAATGGGGGATCGCAGTACTGGGCTACTTGGAGGATCTTCCTCTGCTCTGGTAGATCACAATATGAACTCTGCAGGAGTTCGGCTGGATTCGGAATTTTTAGAAGTCTGCCCTGGTTCCGTCTACAAAGCTGGACTATTTGGGCCTGACTCTGTACTCGGCTGTAGCCAGAGTGCGCCTTCCTCTGAAAAAAACTCCAGAAATTGCAGGCTTCAGTTCCCCTCCTGCTGTCCAACAAATTGTCATCCCTCCAGAATTGCATGTGGGTGCTGGGCCTGATTGTATCTACCTTTTTGAAGCGGTTCTGTTTGCACAGTTCTATTCAAGGTCCCTTGAAAGGGAAATTCTGACCAAATGGGACAAGACTCCGCAGTCTCTGGACAATCAGATCAGGCTGAGTCGGGGAACAAGAGAGTCTCTGATATGGTGGCTTCGCTCTCCGGCGCTTCGGCTGGGGATATCCTTCCTCCCCTTGTATTGGACAGTAGTCACCATGGATGCCAGGCTGGGGAGGTGTCGTCCCGCAAGCATTCTGTTTAGGGGATCTGGACACTGGAAGAGTCTAGGCTACCAAACAATGTCCTGGAACTCCGAGCGATCAGACTGTGTCTGGATCATTGGACAGACCATCTTCAGGGTTGTCCAGTGCGCATTCAATAGGACAATGCCATGGCCGTGGCTTATGTCAATCACCAAGGGACACGAGAAATGCCCTGGTGGCTTTGGGCGTAGCCTGCATTCTAAGGTGGGCAGAACTGTTCATTCCAGCCCTCTCTGCCGTACGCATTTCCGGGTGGAAAACTGGCAGGCGGATTACTTCAATCGGCAGGCGTTCAACCAAGCAGAGTGGTCCCTTCATCCGGAGGTGTTTCAGCAGCTGTCTTCTGTGGGGCACCCCCAAGGGGGATCTGTGGGGATTTGTTGGCGTCTCAGCTCAACAGAAGGGTGCAGAGGTTTGTGGCTCCGTCAAGGGATCCTCTGATAGACGCCACAGACGCGTTGGTGGCCCCGTGGGGTCAGTATCGTCGAATCTGAGCCTTCTCTCCTCTCAAGCTTTTGCCCAGACTCCTCTGTAGGATCGAGGCAGAAGGGATTCTGGTCATCTTAGTGGCACTGGGCTGGTCTCGCCGGGCCTGGTACACAGATATAGTGCGGCTGGTCGCCGACGTTCCTTGGAAGCTTCCTTTCAGGAAGGATCTGTTGTTCCAAGGACTGATCTTCCATCCTGCTTTACAGTCGCTGGCTTTGAGGGCTTGGCTATTTAACGGCAGGTGCTAAAAGATAGGTTTGTCTGAGTCAGTGATTCCTACGTTGTTGAAAGCTAGGAAATCTACCTCTAGGAAGATCTATCATCATACGTGGAAGATATACATTGCGCGGTGTGAGTCTCTTAGGGTTCATCCTCGCTCCTTTTTCCCAGCACAGACCTTAACCTTCCTTCAATGGAGGGGGGGATGGTGTTGAACAGAAGTTGGCCTTGAGTACCATCAAGGGTCAGGTATCGGCCTTGGCAGTTTTTTTCCAATGACCTTTGGCTACATACTCCCTGGTGCTTACTTTTCTTCAGGGTGTCCGACATTTGGTTACTCCAGTGCAGGCTCTGTTGCTGCCTTGGCATCTTCATTTGGTGCTTTCAGCATTACAGAAGCCTCCCCTTGAAAATAATCGGGAGATTCTCCTGCTTACGCTGTGCCAGAAGATGGCCTTTTTGGTGGCTATCACCTCAGCGAGCAGGGTGTCAGAACTGGCAGTGGTTATCCTGTTGTTCACCTTACCTGGTGATGCACAAAAATAAGGTGGTGTTTCGCCCCTGTCCATCATTCCTTCCTAAGGTGGTCTCTGACTTTCAATTGAATGAAGACATTGTGTTGCCTTCCCTGTGTCCCAGACCTAAGCCTCCAAAGAAAATTGCCTTGCATGCCTTGGATGTGGTCCGGGCAATTAGGTTGTACCTGGCAGCTACAGAGTCTTTCAGGAAGTTAGACTCACTATTTGTGCTTGGATGGACCTTTCAAAGGGTTGTCCACTTCCTCTGTGACCATTTCCAGATGGATCAGGCAGACGGTGGTTCAGGCCTATTCGATCAGGGGTCAGGTTCCTTCTTTCCCTGTCAGAACGCACTCTACTAGGGCGCTTAGTGCCTCCTGGGCCTTCCGTTATCAAGCGTCAGTGATGCAGGTTTGCAAGGAGGCCACCTAGTCGTCGGTGCACACTTTTACAAGGTTTTATAAAGTGGATGTTTTTGGCATCTGGATGCTTTCTTTAGCCGCATGGTTTTGCAGGCTCCTATTAAGAGGACCTGATCCTCTTTGATGGTGTATTGTTTTTTCAGGTGGGCTCCAGTAGTTGAGTTGGCTGCTGTTTAGCCTTGGGAATTTTGCTGTTTCCCACCCCTCATGTTACACTTCTTCTTTAGGATGTCCCGATGGTCAAGAATGATAGGAGCTGTGTCCATCAATGAACGAAAGAGAAAATGGGTTTTTTGACTTACCGTAAAATCTATTTCTCTGATTTTTATTGATGGAACCAGCACCCACCCCTCTGTGGAGTTATGATTCTCCTGACACTGATTGTAACAGAACTGAGTTACTATAGCAGTAAGAGGGAGTATACCCCATGGCACTGCCCATGGGTGTAGCCAGAAGTTTTTTTTTCTGCCTAGTGCTCTACTCCTGTAGGGCGGACAGCATAACCCAATGGTCAAGAATGACAGGAGCTGTGTCAGTCAATGAACATCAGAGAAATGGATTTTTACGGTAAGTCAAAAATCCAATTTTTATGCTTTCAGGAGAGGAGTGTTTCCAGCAGAAAAAAAATGCTTGAGTGTTAATTTCAGAGGCAAGAATTAATATGAAAACCCAACATTTTAAAGTCCCGATTATGTATATTATATCATGTACTAGTATAAAAAAAGTATCCTGTTCCCTTTGTATTGTATTGCTTCCTTTGTGTGAAATCCTTGGTGTTCCTGCCAGTCCCTCTGCTTTCCTATTAAAAACTGACCACACTAGGCTGGAGAGCACAGCATGGTCATTTTTCTAGCTGTGCTGAGAACTTAGCCTGCTCTCCTCCAATGATCAGACCTGTGCTGACTTGTACACAGCCTGTCACTGGGAAGACTAGTGTGCTGCTGATTCTTCTTCCCCAGCTCTTCTGCTGCTCTTTAGTATCCTGATCAATAAAATTAATAAACAAGTAAACGTGTCAAAACACATAAAAGCAAAAAGCAGCTTTAGGCAGGTTAGTAATGATTCTTCTCTCCTGCCTAAAGAAATGGCCTTCAGAAGAGTTGGACCAACACTGTGTGCATGAAGCCTTATACCTAAATTAGAACTATAGGCAAACGTTTTTTTTTTTTTTTTTTTCATTTTGGCTAGAGTAAGAAGGGTTATAACCCCTGTCGGTCTTTTTATTTTTTTGCTTTTTGTTTCCCATTGCAAGGTTTCCCTTCACTTACTGTCCCATAGTCAAACAGGAAGTGAGGAGAAATCCCCTGCTATTTAGGGCGATTCTTTGGGGACCCCAGGATGCCAGAACTAGTGTCCTTATTGGAATATTTCTCCTCTATTACTTTTCTGTGAACAACCCAAAATTTGGGATTTTCTTATACTTTCGCTTTCAATGATAATGGTAAACAGGACAAGTATAGAGGGTGAATCTCCTTAACAGGTGCACAGACCGCAAAAAAACCGAACAGACGCTCTGCATTCTATTCAAACTAAAAAAATAAAAAATAAAAAACATTTTGCACCGTTGAAGCGCTAATACCACCCTTTTCTACAGCATCAAAATTACCTCCAGTTCTGTTGGATTCAGCGCCCTGTGGTTCTACCCTCTAGCCCCTATTGGGGGGGGGGGGGGCGCACAAGGGTGACGTCTGGACTGGCACATGGAACCAGAGAACATGGCATGGGATACTGAAGATTCTTCGAGTGATTGTAGATCAGTAGGCACACACCAGAGAAGTAGCGATTAAGCATCCATTTTTGTCTCCATTTATGCAGAAACCTTTTTTTTTTTTTAAATTCTGGATTAATTTTCTCTTTGATAGGCGCAGCTGCCTCATATGATGCTGTATTATGTGGCTTTATTCTCCAAAGGCACCCTGAAAATGTTTGATGGGCAATACACAAAATCTATTGTCTGTGTAAAAGGACACTGGTGAAATATTAAATTTTTTCACTTTATTACATATCCCTTCATTGTAAGTTTCTTTTCACTCAATAGACATTCTTTATGTGTCTTTTTTTTTCTTCCTTGAAGAAGGCCCCATTGGGAACTTAAATTGGGTTTTTATAAAGTTAGTTACTTTAATTTTTCACTGGTGTGTCCTTATGTGAAGGCTATGGTCTATTATGAGGCCAGGGAGGAGAATGTACTTATCCATTCAAGATATAGAAGGTTTTCGGTGTTATTTCTGGCCTTCATTGTATTATACATCGCTCTCACACACTTTTTCCACAGTGCTGAGCAGCCCACAAATCGGTTTTGACCCTTTGCCTGCCCTTGTAACAGTCGCTGCAGATTTGAACACACAAGATTTTTCTTTCTGACCAATGGAAATATGTTTGATCACCTTTATGCGGTATTAAACCTATAATCTATGTCTGCTTACCAATCATTAGATGTGGTGGCTGTTTTTGTTTTCTTTTTTTAGTCCCCCCCCCCCCCCTGTGTTTTCACTCAGGGTATGGCCCATAACACACCACCTGTATTAAACGGACACCACTCTGGATGAAGGGGCACAGACGCTAGATTTGGACAGCAGCATTGTCAGTCTTGGGGAAGGGGAGTGTTAGCTGTACCAGCAGATTGAGATACACTAACAAATTAAAGCCCATCTCCAGCTAATACTTTATATTTAGTTACAGCAAACATTTTTTTCTTTTTGGATAAATATTTGTCATAAATAAAATAACATCTCATTTGAAGCACCCCTGCCAGTGTTAAATGATATGTCTCATCCCTGTAACTGTAAGAGCTTTGCTTTTGAAAAGCAAAGACTTACTGGCTGAATCGCCAGATGAAAATGGAAAAAAGCCTAAAAATGGAAACAAATAGCTACCGTATATACTCGAGTATAAGCTGACCCGAGTATAAGCCGAGGCCCCTACTTTTACCACAAAAAGATGGGAAAAATCATTGACTCGAGTATAAGCCTAGGGTGAGAATGCAGGGCGGCGGGCATGGTACAGGAGAATGCAGGGTGACTGGCATGGTGCAGGAGAATGCAGGGTACTGGCATGGTGCAGGAGAATGCAGGGTACTGGCATGGTACAGGAGAATGCAGGGTACTGGCATGGTACAGGAGAATGCAGGGTACTGGCATGGTGCAGGAGAATGCAGGGTATTGGCATGGTACAGGAGAATGCAGGGTACTGGCATGGTGCAGGAGAATGCAGGGTACTGGCATGGTGCAGGAGAATGCAGGGTACTGGCATGGTGCAGGAGAATGCAGGGTACTGGCATGGTGCAGGAGAATGCAGGGTACTGGCATGGTGCAGGAGAATGCAGGGTACTGGCATGGTGCAGGAGAATGCAGGGTACTGGCATGGTACAGGAGAATGCAGGGTACTGGCATGGTACAAGAGGATCCGGGGTTGTGGGCATACTACAGGAGATGCAGTGCTGTGGGCATGGTACATGTTGACCATGCCCGCAGCACTGCATCCCTTGTAGTGTGCCCGCAGCCCTGCATAATGGCAGGTAGTGAAGCTGTTTCACTTACCTGTTCCAGAGGCGCCTTCATTTTAAAAATGGCGCCGCCCGGCGTCGACACGTCATTGCGCACGCGCCGCCATCGCTCGTATACTTTCGGCTATTCCCGGCCTCTCCCGAGCGGCGCCGGGAATAGCCGAAATGACACGAGCGGCGGCGGCGCGTGCGCGATGACATGTATGTGACGGGCGGCGCCATTTTTAAACCTTAAGCCCGTCGGAGCGGACAGGGAATTTTTTTTCTTTCCTTGACTCGAGTATAAGCCAAAGGGGGACGTTTTCAGCACAAAAAAATGTGCTGAAAAACTCGGCTTATACTCGAGTATATACGGTATATTATCTAAGAATTGGTACGATGCAATATGTTTTCTTTTGGGTTTAATACTGTTTGAACCGCTTGCCAACCGTTCACTGTATATATACGGCGGCAAGGTGGCTCTCCTGTGCAGGATCCCGTACCTGTATGGGATCCTGCACTTCTGGCGACCCTCTCCCGCTGTGATTGGACACGGGAGCCAATCAGCAGGTCCAGCAGACTTGATGTCCCCCTGGACCCGCCGATCGTTTGGGGAAAAAAGCAGAATGTTGGTCTGCCTATGTAAACAAGACAGATTGCCATTCTGTCAGAGGGGAAGTTACTTTGCCTTACCCTAGTCAAAGCACCTCCCCCACTTAGGAACACATTTAACCCTTAGCTGCTCCTGATAACGTCACATCGACGATACGCGTAGTGTCATCACGTCACTTCCGCTCCCTGGAACGCATGGCATTCCAGAAATACTGTTTGGTTTACCAGCTAGAATTTTCTATTTGTGAGTATATATTACTATTTAAATAAACCACTTATTTGTAATGAATTTACGCTATGAGTTGTATCGATCTCGGCATACTTGTGGTCACTGGGAATGGATTTCTAAGTGAATTGGCGTTTGTGGTCCATATACCCAAGGTCTTTAATACTGGGCATATATAGGAGAAGCAATATTCAGCCTGTGATTGATGCTCGTTGCCCCTGTAGGGGTTCTTCTCTCTGGTGAGTGTGGTCCTGGAAGAGAGGGGGAGCACACATGTATTCACAGTCGCGATTTACCACTGAAGATCGATAAATCACTGGCAATTTTAATAATTATCAACTTTTCATGTGGACTAATCTTTTATATATATATATATATATATATATATATATATATATATATATATATATATATATATATATATATATATGTTTTCCCCTTTTTTTTGTTGGATTTTATTTAAATTTTAGACTTTTTTTTTATTGATTAAGAGATTTCCTGTGCATATTAATATAATTTTTTGTACAAATGTCACCTTCTTGCACTTGGTCACTTTATTGATATTTTTCTTCTTTTTTGGGTTGTTATATATATATATATATATATATATATATATATATATATATATATTTATATATTTATATATTTTTTTTTTTTTAGCACTTAAACTTGTTGCAATTTCTACTGCTTTTCCTTGAATTGATATTAGTTATATATATTTGTGCATATATCTTTTGCACTAAAGCACTTTATTTCTATTTGTTCTTTCTATCACTGATATTTGTCAGATTCATAAAATGTTTTCACTTATTGTTTTTTACATCCTTCTTGCCCCCAGGCAGCGCCACCTATCCCTCCTTTTACATTTTCACATTTAACCCTTTGATCGCCCTGATGTTAATCCTTTACTGCCAGTGTTGTTAGTACAGGGACAGTGCATATTTTTTTAGCACTGATCACTGTGTTAGTGTCACTGGTTGTCAAAAGTGTCAGGTGTCCTATTTGTCTGCCACAATATCGCAGTCCTGTTATATGTCGATCGGTGCCATTACTAGTTAAAAAATAAATAAAAATATCCCTTAGTAGATGCTATAACTTTTGCGCAAACTAATCAATATACACTTATTGGGTTTTTTTTTTTTTTTTAACCAAAAATGTGTAGCAGAATACATATTGACCTAAATTTATGAAGAAATTAGATTTTCTCTTTTTTCATTGATGAACACCGCTCCATATCTTCTTTGATCCTTGGTTCTACTTCTCTCCATAGGAGTAGGACTAGGCGGAAAGAAATTGGACTACGCCCATAGGGTAGTCCTAGGGGGTATACTCCCACTTCCTGCTCTAGGGCTTTCGTTTTTTCTGCCTAGTCAGGAGTAAGGACCTAGTTCCTTGCTGGAATCTCTGGTCCTGGCATTTTTTCCTTTTTTGAACGGAATTTTTTATTTTTAATATTTTCTGTTCCTGTGAGAACTACAATCAGCTGCCAGACTGGGCTACGCACTGGATATCGCAGATCCTTATGATCTTCCCAGTCTGGCCAGCGAGCGCGACCCAACTTTAGCTCCATGCTAGGTTGGCCCTGACATAGCCCCACAGGACAGGGGCTGGCCGACGAGTGAAATACCTCGCGAGGATGCATAGCCCTGGTCACGACCTGAGTCACAGCATACCTCTGGCCCGCAGCACCCCCATTTCAAGATGGTGCGGTGGACTGCTAGTAGTGGTCCCTGCTCGGTTCCCAGATGTGGTGAGTAGTGTCCCCCCCCTTCCTCTAGGGAAATGTTGGGATGGATGTGGTGCCTTTCCTCGCTTGGTAGCCCCCCTATGTGCCCTTCCTTCCCACATGGGTTCCCCCTCCCCCTCACTAGTGGGGTCACCCTCACTTAGTCCCGCCTGGCTACTTTCAGTATGGGGTGTCATGCGGTGTTGGGCTGTTATGAGGAGGGAGCGCAACGCCGGCGGCTCACAATCACACAGTGTGGCAAATGGATGGGGTCCCTGTTGGGGCCCCCCTGGCACGCTACAGGTACCTGAAGGGCCATTGGGGGTCCTGGGTGCTGCACTGCCATTTTTCTGTGGATGGCTGTGCTGAATCTTCGGTAGCCATGTTTGTGTAGTCCGGTGGTCATGTTGTCGGGGTTTCCCATTGCAATCAATGCAGCGGCCATTTTCTTGTAGTCTGTGTAGCGGTGATGGGGCGATGGGCCTCTAGTGGCAGTGACAGCACTTTCTCTTTCTCTATGATCACCGCATGGCAAGTGATGGCAAGCAGCAAGGCGCTCTGGGTCCTTACCTAAGTTGGTGGTGCTGAGTCCATGCGGGGTTCAGCTCCATCTTTTGCTAAAGCAGTGCCGCTGGTGCGCTGGGACTTGTAGTACCACTGCTGCAGCGGTGGGGGGGGGGGGGTTTATTTTAGCAATTTTTTTTCAAGTGTTGGCAATCCCCATGTTAAAAATGGAGTCCCTGGAGCATGTGTCACCACCTTACTCACTCTCCGAAGCTGCGGGACCCTCTGGGTCTCAGTCTGCCTTGGCGGCCATGACGGCGGTCCTGCAGTCACTAGTGTCCAAAGTTGTCGAAAGTGCCCCCCGCCTTTACCTGTATCTTCGCCTCTTCAGATTCTGTGGTTGATTTGGCCGCCGCGGACACGAGTCAACCCACTGGGTCTGCTTCCACACAGGTAAAGACCCGGTGGACAACAGGGCTGAAGCTCTGGTCCAATACCTTTTCACCAGCACAGGTTCAATTTTGAGGCCATCACCTTGGTCTCCCAGACTTTGACGGAATGGGCGAAGCTTCTGTGCCAGGATCTGGAAGGGGGACAACATCCTCCTGAGCTGGCGGATCAGTTGATACAGGGGTTACAGTATATCTTTGATGCATCTTTGGATGCGGCCCCTTTTCGCTTGAAGAATGTCTGTGATGGCTGTGATCCTTCGCTGCATGATTTGGTTAAAACATTGGTCTGCAGACCAGGATTCCAAAAGGTGCTGACTGATCTCCCCTTTGTGGGAGATCATAAAAGGTCTTACGGGAGGTTAGAGTACTCTTCTTCCTCAGGTTGCCAAGAGCAAAGAGCCTCATAAACGTGGTCCTTTCTTTTCGGCCCTTTCGTTCTGCTGGCTCGCAGGACAAGGGTTCAAGATCCTCCCCGGGAGGTTCCAACAGACCCTGGGTTGGAAAGTTTAAAGGGGGTTCCGCTGGTCCTGTAGACAAGCCTTCCTTTGCCTGAAGGGGCGCCCTCACCCGTATCTGGGGTGGGGGGACGTCTTTGTTTTTTTTCCAGACCCGTGGACCTTTCTCATTCAAGACAAATGGGTCCACAAGTTGATTCGGTCCGGTTACAAGTTCGAGTTTCGGCCCTTGCCTCCGGCGAGCTTTTTCCCTTCAAATTTCTGCCTGTCCCCGGATTGGCTGCAGGGCCTTTACGGGGCGGTGCAGGATCTATCATCACATTGAGTTATTGTGCCGGTTCCAGAGTTGGAACGTTTTCAGGGATTTTTTTCCAATCTGTTTATTGTTCCTAGGAAGGAAGGCAAGGTCCATCCGATCTTGGACCTTTAAGGCTCTGAATCGCTTTGTGCGAGTTCAGAAATTTTGGATAGAGTCAATTCGCACTGTAGTGGCATCCCTCCATTATGGGGATTTTCTGGCCTCTATTGATATCAAGGGCGCTTACCTTCAAGGACGCTTACCTTCATATATCAAGGATGCTTACCTTCATATCCCAATATATGTCGAGCACCAGCATTTCCTTTGCTTTGCCGTGGGAAAGGAGCATTATCAATTTGTGGTGTTACCCTTTGGCCTCGCCTCAGCTCCCCAGGTGTTCACGAAAGTGTTGGCCTAGCTCAGGCAGAGGGGGATTGCGGTACTGGATTACCTGGACGATTTCCTTCTACGGGCAGAGTCTTTGTCTTACAGGACAATCTGGACATCACTGTGCGAACTCTGCAAGAGTTCGCCTGGAAACTGAATTTTCAGAAATCAGCTCTGACTCCATCCAACAGATTGGACTACCTGGGCCTGACTTTGAATTCAGCCTCAGCACAGGTATGTATTCTGGAGGCAAAACTGCTAAAGTCTCTCAGGACTTGCATGCAAGTGCTGGGTTTCATGGTCTCTACCTTCGAGGCAGTTCTGTTTGCTCAGTTCCATACAAAGTCTCTGCAAAAGGAAATTCTTGCCAAGTGGGACAAGATTCCTCAATCCCTGGACAATCTGATCTGGGCCGGGGTGCAAGGGGCTTCTTAATATGGTGGCTCCATTCCCAGGCGCTTCGTCAGGGGAAGTTATTTCTCCCCCTGTACTGGACAGTGGTTTCCACGGATGCCAGCCTGTCCGGGTGGGGAGGTGTCTTGGGATCAGACTCGATTTAGAGTTCTGACTCGGGATGAGTCCAGTCTGCAGATCAACATTCTGGAGATTCAGGTGATCAGGCTTTGCCTGTCCTTTCACTAAAAGGTGAGTCGGGATGAAGTAGCGAGGAGACATCGCTGAAATTGGCAGCAGAGGAGGATCACCCAACACTGAGGAGATCCACTCAACATACGGAGTCCGTCTGAGATCTGGTTCCTGTGGACCCCTTGGAATCTTTGGGCCTATTTATCATTCGCCTTTGGTAAGCGGTACCTGTACAGAAAATTTCATCAGACGTGCTGTTTGCCTTCATATGGACTTTATTTCAGGACTTTTTTTACATTATCATGTTTTCACTATTTTTAGCGCAACTTATATTTATATAAGGTTCTTCAAAAACTGCCTTTTGAAAATATTTGTGACCATCCTCTGCTCTGTCACAGAAGGTGGCTTTTTTGGTGGCTATTACTTCTGCATGCAGGATGTCTGAGTTGGCTGCGTTGCCCTGTCGTGGCTTGTGGTTCACAGGGACAAAGTGGTGTTATGTCCCTGTCAGTCATTCCTTCCTAAGGTTGTCTCGGGTTTCCACTAAAATTAAGACATTGTGTTGCCTTCTTTGTGCCCTAAGCCGCAACATCCTAAAGAAATTGCCTTACATTGCCTGGATGTGGTCCGGGCAATCGGAGTGTACCTGGTGGCGACAGTTGATTCCAAAATCGTATTCTTTGTCCTTATGGATGGATCTCGTAAGGGGCAGGCCGCATCTGCTGCGACCATTTCCAGATGGATCAGGCAGACGTTGATGTAGGCCTATTCCATCAGGCGGTCGGGTTCCTGCTTTCCCTGTATAGGCACATTCTAAAAGGGCGTTTACTGCCTCCTGGGCCTTTTGTCATCAGGCATCAGTGGTCCAGGTGTGCAAGGCAGCCACATGGTTGTCTGTACACACATTCACAAAGTTTTACAAGGTGGATGTACTTGCATCTGCGGATGCTGCTTTCGGCCGCAAAGTTTTGCAGGCTGCTGTTGCAGAGGCTCCTGCCTCTTGAGGGTGTATTTTTTTTATGGTTGTTGAGCTCCAGTTGTTCCTGGTGGAGCTCCTGCTTTGCCTTGTTGGCTACGTTTAGCCTTTTTGGGAATTATGTGTATTGCAGTTTTTCCCACCCCTCATATTGACACTGCTTTGGGACGTCCCAAGGGTCAAAGAAGATATGGAGCTGTGTCCGTCAAACGAAAGAGAGAACTGGATTGTTTTACCGTAAAATCCTTTTCTCTGATGTTCATTGACAGACACAGCACCCGCCCCTCTGTTGAGTTGGGTTATGTATTCTTCTGACACTTTTGTTACAAAACTGAAGTCCTATAGCAGGAAGTGGGAGTATACCCCCGAGAACTACCCTATGGGCGTAGTCAAGTTTGTTTCCGCCTAGTCCTACTCCTATGGAGAGTAGCATAACCAAGCGTTAAAGAAGATATGGAGCTGTGTCCATCAATGAACTTAAGACAAAAGGATTTTACGGTAAGACAAAAATCTATTTTTTTACATTTTTTATTGGATATGTAATTAAGTAGCAGAAAGTAAAAAATATTATTTTTTTTTCCCCAAAATCGTTGGCTTTTTTTGTTTAAAGCATAAAAATAAATATCGCAGAGGTGATCAAATAACACCAAGAAAGCTCTATTTGTGGGAGAAATAACGACAACAATTTTTTTTGGGTACAGTGTTGCACGACCCCACAATTGTCAGTTAAAGTGCCTTATGACAAAAAATGACTTGGTCATGAAAGGGGGGCAAACCTTTTCGGAGCTAAAGTGGTTAAACAGATTTTCCACCAAGCAGATAAACCCACTTGGAACTGCCCATTTTTCTTGTGTCGTCATGCTCATTAGTATACCTGACACTGGTGTGTACTACATATTATGTACATCTGTGTAATCTTATTTTTATGTATAGTTTCTAAAGTTTGTACTTTTTTTTTTTTTTTTTTATTTACTGTATATTGCAATCACTCCTCATCTGTAATGTGTTATGGCAAAAATATTCCGTCTTTCAAATGATTTCATAGATTATAATGGAATTTTGGAAGATGTAAACCGTAACAGACATTTTATTTGCTAGGGCACAGTGTACCATAAACCATTTACTTATTTTTTTTTTTTTTATACAATAAAATTATTTTAAAGGGAGGATTTAAAAAAATGAACAAAAATGTTATACTTCACCTGCTCTGTGCAGTGGCTTTGCTCAGAGCAGCCCTGATTCTCCTCTTCTTGGGTTCCCGCTGGTGCCCCTGGCCCTTCCCTCCTGCCGAGTGCCCATGGTCCCTCCCTCCTGCCGAATGTTCCTAGAGCAAGCAGCTTGCTATGGGGACACCCAAGCATATTCACTCCTGAGTTGTTGCTCTGTGTGTTCACACAGAGAGCGTAGCTCACCCCTGCTATCTCCTCATTGGTGCATTGGGGATGATTGAGGAGGAAGAGACCGCGGAGAGGAGGAAGAGACCCCAGGGAGCTGCACGCAACGTTTTTTACCGTCATGCAAAGATTAAACCTTTTTATCCATTGTTGCATATTGCTGCTGATTTGCTGTCAGTTTTTTTTTTTTTTGCGGTCTGTGTCCCCGTTGGGTAGATTCTCCCTCAATGTTTTTCCTGTTTACTGTTATCACAAGCAGTGTTAATTTTGGCAGCAAATTTCAATTTCGTTTTAGTCTTAGTCTTAGGACTAAAATGGCATTTTAGTTTTACTCCCATTTTAGTCTTCTGCAAGTGTTTTAGTTTTAGTCATATTTAGTCGACTAAAACTCCAGTACATTTTAGTCGACTAAAACTCCAGTACATTTTAGTCGACTAAAACTCCAGTACATTTTAGTCGACTAAAACTCCAGTACATTTTAGTCGACTAAAACTCCAGTACATTTTAGTCGACTAAAACTCCAGTACATTTTAGTCGACTAAAACTCCAGTACATTTTAGTCGACTAAAACTCCAGTACATTTTAGTCGACTAAAACTCCAGTACATTTTAGTCATCTATAATCAAATGGGTGTAGTTCAATTGTAATTTGTAATGCATTATTTAACCACTTACCGCATATCGACGTAGGGCTATGTCGGTAAACTTTGCGGGCTTATACCGGGATGATGCCTCTAGCTAGAGACATCATCCCGGTACCGTGGTTTGAAGCCGACGGTCGGCTTTCCGTCGGTAACGACCGATGCGGCTCGGGAGCCGCTCGATCGTTACCCGGGGGGGCGGGAGGGGACGGCCCCCCCCCCTCCCGCCGCCTTCCGCCGGCTGGATGGAGTCCCGATGAATGCCGGAAACGGCATCGATCGGGTCTCCGATGACGTAACCCGGAGGCGGCGTCCATGACGTCACTTCCGGGTTACTGTGCTGCAAAAGGCGGCAGATTTGAAAAAACGGCTGTATGCAAAAATGCAGTTTCTCTTACGTCCTCCGACAGTCGCCGCCCCTTCATATTCATCACCAATGGGTTATGTCCTCTTATCCGTAGGAGTAGCTAGGCAATAGAATATGTTAGTACAAAAGACTTTTAACATATCCCCACCCCCAGGGGGTGGTCCCCTCAGTACATAACCCTCCACTTCCTGTAACCAAACCAGTTTCATTTGTCTAGCTGTTAGGAGTGGCTGGATGTTTCTGTGCTGGGACACCTTGTCCCAGCTCTCTTTCCTTTCTTTGGATTTTATTTGAGTTTTTTCTCTCTCTTTCTTGTTAGCTGTTATTTTATCAGCGTTAGTTAGTTCTTCGGAAGAAGAGGATCATGTGGGCTGCGTCTCGGGCTGACCTCCCTGGTCGCAGGTTGTGGGTCAGTGGTTTCTCAGCCCGCCATCGAGCGTTCAGTCAGGTATCGCTCCTGAGTTTTCTGAACGACCCATCCTTGTGTCGTGCAGGGATGCCAGGTGAGGTGGCTACCTCACCGGGCGCTGTGCGGTTTCTCAACCCACCTCCTGAGGCGTCCTGGATGCGACTCTCCCTGCCTTATGTTTAGCGGTTTGTTCGCCTGTGCGGGTTCCCCACGCCATGTTAGAGGTAAGTGTATGTATGTGGGGACCTGTCTGTCTGGGGGGTGTCAGTCTGGGACTGTGTTACCTTACCCTGTGTTCACAATATTACTGTCTCCCTATCCCTCATGTTGCATGCTGTGGGCTGCAGGAGGGGGGGTTGTGCTGCACTCTGTGTCAGTTTGTATGTGAACGGCTGTGTGCTGTGGGGCTTGAGTTTTCTCATGCTTGGGGCACATTACAGCGCCGCTGCGGCAGTTTAACATGTTTCCTTTTGCTGGGCAATTAGGATGTTTCTTTTACTTCACCCTCATGGGGTGTGGGAGCGGCAGTTTCGGCGCCAAACGGCGCCATTTTGGCTGCGATCGCTCCGGCCGCATGTTTTACATGCATGGCGGCCATTTTCTTGTAGCCTCCATAGGCTTTAATGGAGCGCCCTGTATACCAGCATTCAGGAGCACCGCAGGCAGCAGCAGCAGCGATATCCAGGTTCATTTCCCTCTATTCCCTGTATCCTGCCTTGGTTTAATTGTCCCTGTGGGGGTCCCTTGTGTGGGGTGTTTGTGTGCAGTGGGCTACGATCGCAGCGCTCTCTTAAAGGGGCGGTCACCCATTTATTTTACTGCTACAGGGGCATGGATTCTCAGGAAAACAAATTTCCTACAACTTTAGTGGGGAGCCAGGGGTCTGTACTCTCCCCCCATGGGGGGGATTTGGCTGCGATTGTGGCTAGCCTTGCGACTCAGGTGCAAATGCTGGTGGCTGCTCAATCCACAAAGGCCCATTGTTTCAATTTCCTCTGATTCAGAGGGTGATGGTACTGGGGCTGCTGTGGCTGGGGTCTCCTTTTCGGGGTCCCGTTCCTCCCTGGACCTTGTCGGGTCAGATATGGAGGCTGAGGTGGAGGGGGTTGATAATTCTCCCCCTGGCTCGTCTGAAGAGCTTGCACTCATGGATGAATTGGTTGCTTCTATCAAGCAAACACTGCGGTTAGAGGAGGAATCATGTCCTCCAGCTGCCTTGGCGGCTGATGGGACGCAGAAAAGGCGCAAAACGTCGCAGGTGTACCCCTGCACTGCTGATTCAAAACGCTGTAAAAGAACAGTGGCGTAATATACGCAAGCCATTTGCTGTTCCTAGTAGTTTTAAGCTACGCTATCCCTTTACGCCTGCTACTGATGAGCGCTGGTGTATTCCACCGCCGGTGGATCATGCGATAGCTGTTTTAAACAAATCCACTGCGATTCCGGCTGAAGACACCCCGGTGTTCCGGGATGCCACGGACAAGAGAATGGAATCTCTTGCCCGTCACACCTATTCTATTATGGGTCCTATGTTAAAAGCTTTATTCGCTTCTCTTATGGCGACCCAGGCGGTCGCGAGCTGGACGCAGGTGCTTAGGCGGGTCCTGGTGGCTGATTCTGCCCCCCAGGCGACTTTGGATATGGTGGATAAATTCCACCAGGGTGTCATGTACTTGTGTGCTGCGGACCTGGATATGGTTCCGTTGGCTGCACGTGTACACAGTGTGGCGGTGTTAAATCGCCGCCTGGTTTGGTTGAAGTGTTGGTCTGTGGATCAATCTTCCCGTGAGACCTTGGCCAATCTGCCTTATGATGGTTCTCGCCTTTTTGGCGAATCCTTAGATGCACTAATTAAGTGAGTCACGGGTGGTAAGAGCACGCTCTTGCCTCAATCCCACAAGCCCAAGGCGGCTCCTGGTAAGAAGGAGCCGTGGGCAGGTAAGCAAAAGTCCGGCCAATCCGGTTCTGCGGCCCACAACAGTGCGGCCTGAAGGGGCGCCCTCACCCGAGTCTGGGGTGGGGGGACGCTTGCTCGGTTTTCTCTCGGCCATGGCTGTCCCGGGTTCGGGACAGGTGGGTTCAGGAACTCGTTCGATCTGGCTACAAGATCGAGTTTCTCTCTCGGCCGATGAGCAGATTTTTTCCCTCAAATCTTCTGTTATCCCCGGAGCGTTAGCGGGACCTGCGCCTAGCGGTGCAGGACCTGAGGGCTCAGGGTGTGGTGGTCCCGGTACCTCATCGGGACAGATTTCGGGGGTTCTATTCCAATCTGTTCACCGTGCCCAGGAAAGAGGGCAAGGTACGTCCGATTCTGGACTTGAAGGCGCTGAACCGCTTTGTGCGGGTGCGCAAGTTCCGCATGGAATCCCTGCGGTCGGTGGTGGCTGCCCTGGTTCCGGGGGAATTCATGGCTTCCATCGACTTGAAGGATGCGTGTCTTCACATCCCCATTTTCGAGGGTCACCAGAGGTACCTTCGATTCGCCATAGCGGAGGATCATTACCAATTTGTGGCTTTGCCTTTCGGTCTCGCCTCGGCTCCGAGGGTGTTCACCAAAGTGCTGGCACCGGTTCTGGCCTTGTTGAGAGCCCAGGGCATATCGGTCCTGGGATGTCTGGACGATATTTTGGTTCGGTCTGCGACCAACCAAGGTCTGGTGAAGGATCTGTCCGTCACGTTGCAGACTCTGCAAGAGTTTGGTTGGACGATCAATTTCCCAAAATCAACATTGTGCCCGTCGGTCCGCCTCCCGTATCTGGGAATGATTCTGGACTCTGTCCAGGCGAAGGTCTTCCTACCGGACCACAAACTCAGGGCTCTTCGGGAGGGAGTCAGGTCCCTCAGGGACAATCAGTTCTCGTCCATTCGGACGTGCATGCGGTGTCTGGGATTGATGGTCTCGGTTTTCGAGGCGATTCCCTTCGCTCAGTTTCACACTCGGGGTCTCCAAGCGGAGATATTGTCCAAGTGGGACGGACGACCGCACTCTCTGGATCTTCAGTTATCCTTGCGTTCTCAGACCAGAAGGGATCTTCTGTGGTGGCTTCGGTCCCCCTCAGTGTCGGGGGGCAAGTCTTTTCGTCTCCTTTCGTGGACGGTGATAACCACCGACGCCAGCCTGTCGGGCTGGGGTGGTGTTCTGGGCGTTCTGTCCGCCCAGGGTATTTGGTCGCTGGAGGAATCCTCCCTTCCGATCAACGTTCTGGTACTGCGAGCGGTACTCCTCTGTCTTCGTCGTGGGACGGACAGTCTTCACGGCTGTCCGGTCAGGGTGCAGGCGGACAATGCCACGGCGGTGGCTTACATCAATCACCAAGGGGGCACCAGGAGTGCCCAGGCGGCTCGAGAAGTGGCCGCGATTCTGTCTTGGGCCGTGACGCATGTCCCGACAATATCAGCTGTTCACATTCCGGGAGTGGAATATTGGCAGGCGGATTATCTGAGCCGCCAGACCCTGGACCAGGGGGAATGGTCCCTTCACCCGGATGTCTTCCAGATGTTGTGCGCGAAGTGGGGTAGACCTGTTCGCATCTCGTCTGCACAACAAAGTTCCACGGTTCGTGGCAAGGACGCGCGATCCTCGGGCAGACGCGTCGGACGCGTTGGTTGCCCCGTGGCATCAGTACCGACTGATGTATGCGTTTCCACCGGTTCAATTACTGTCCAGGTTCCTTCGCAGGTTGCACTCGGAACCAACTGCGGTGATTCTTGTGGCACCGGACTGGCCTTGCCGGTCCTTGTACGCAGACCTCGTAAATCTGGCAATCGACGTCCCGGGGCGTCTGCCTCTTCGAGAAGATCTTCTGTCGCAAGGACCGATCTTCCATCCTGCTTTACAGTCGCTGGCTTTGACGGCCTGGCTGTTGAAACCGAGGTCCTGAAGACCAGGGGTCTTTCCCCTGAGGTCATTCACACCTTGATCACTGCGAGGAGGTCTTCCTCGGGGAAGGTTTACTACCGTACTTGGAAGGCATGTTTTGCCTGGTGCGAATCCAGGGGTTTCTCTCCTACCACTTACTCAGTGTCTAGGGTGTTGCCCTTCCTTCAGACGGGTGTTGAACAGCGTTTGGCGCTGGCTACGATCAAGGGTCAGGTGTCCGCTTTGGCCGTTCTGTTTCAACGTCCTGTGGCATCTACCGCTTTGGTTAGCACTTTTGTGCAGGGAGTACGTCATCTGATCCCTCCTAGGAGGGACCCTCTGCCCCCTTGGGACTTGAATCTAGTCCTGTCTGTATTGCAGCGTGCTCCTTTTGAAAGGATCAGGGAAATCTCGCTGTCTTTGTTATCCAAGAAGGTCGCCTTTTTGGTGGCTATCACCTCGGCTCGTCGAGTGTCGGAGCTGGCAGCCTTGTCCTGCAAGTCTCCATATCTGGTTGTGCATTTGGACAAGGTGGTCTTGCGACCTAACCTTTCTTTTCTTCCAAAAAGGGTTTTTGGACTTTCATCTCAATGAGGACATTGTCCTACCTTCGCTCTGCGCGAAGCCTAAGCATCCGACGGAGGTGCTGCTTCACTCCTTGGATGTTGTCCGGGCGATTAGTCTACTTGAAATCGACTGAGTTTTTTCGCAAGTCGGATGCCTTGTTTGTTCTTCCGGCAGGTCCTCGGAAGGGCATGGCGGCGTCGGCTTCTACCATCGCCAAATGGATCAGACAGACCATTGATCAGGCCTATGCTTTGAAGGGGAAAGTTCCCCCTGTACCTGTGGAGGCGCACTCTACCAGATCTCTGAGTACGTCTTGGGCCTGTCGTCATGGGGCCTCTGTGGCCCAGGTGTGTAAGGCGGCGACTTGGTCGACCGTTCACACTTTCACAAAATTCTACAGAGTAGATGTTAAGGCATCGGCTGATGCTTCCTTTGGCCGCAAGGTTCTCGGTGCGGCAGTTCCCTAGAGCCCTTGTTACGGGTTCTTTGACTGTTTGGGACATTTGTTTTTTCCCTGGGTTTTCTTGCTCCTGTTGAGCGAGTGTTTTGTTCTTATGCCCAACTGGGTTCCTTCCTTTGGTAAGGTTCCTTTCTCTGATGGGGAGACGGCGTTGCCTTGGGCGCGGCTGCGTTCTTCCCACCCCTCATGTTTACACTGCTTGGGGACATCCCATTGGTGATGAATATGAAGGGGCGGCGACTGTCGGAGGACGTAAGAGAAAACGGAATTTTTGTAAAATCTTACCTGTAAAATTCCTTTCTCTGAGTCCTCCGACAGTCGCCGCCCCCGCCCCTCTTTTGGGGTTTTTCATGTACTCTCTACTGCTATTTCACTGAAACTGGTTTGGTTACAGGAAGTGGAGGGTTATGTACTGAGGGGACCACCCCCTGGGGGTGGGGATATGTTAAAAGTCTTTTGTACTAACATATTCTATTGCCTAGCTACTCCTACGGATAAGAGGACATAACCCATTGGTGATGAATATGAAGGGGCGGCGACTGTCGGAGGACTCAGAGAAAGGAATTTTACAGGTAAGATTTTACAAAAATTCCGTTTTTTTCAGCGTTTTGCCTACAGGGAAGTGTAGTGGAGGGGTCTAGGGTCTTTTAGACCCTCGATCCCTCCATAAAGTGTACCTGTCACTACATATTGGTGTCACAAGGGATGTTTACATTGCTTGTGACAGCAATAAAAGTGATCAGATTTTTTTTTTTTTTTTAAAACCTGTAATAAAGTTAAAAAAAAAGAAAAAATAAATAGGAAAAAAAAAAAAAAATTTAGCCGCCCCCGTCACCGTTAGCTCGCGCACAAAAAAAAAACGTATACGCAAGTCGAGCCGCGAATGAAATCGCTGTTCAAACCACACATGTGAGGTATCGCCGCGATCGCCAGAGCATGGGCAATAATTAAAAAAAAAAGAGCTACACTCTAACTCTAAACTAGTAACCGTTAAATAAATTTAAAGCGTCGCAGATTGAGATCTCTATTGACCGTAGTTTGACGCCATCCCACGGGGGGGGGGGCGAAATTTTAAACTGTAACATGTTTGGTATCTATTTACTCGGCGTGACATCATCTTTCACAATATACAAAAAAATGGGCTAACTTAACTGTTTAGTATTTTTTAAATGCAGTGAAATGTGATTTTTAAAATTTTTTCCAAAAAAATGGCGTTTTAAAGACCGCTGCGCAAATACCGCGTGACAAAAAATTTTGCAATGACCGACATTTTATTCTCCAGAGTCTTTGCTAAAAAAATATATATAATATTTGGGGGTTCTAAGTAGTTTTCTAGGAAAAAATACTGGTTTTAACTTGTAAACAAAAAGTGTCCGAAATAGGGCTGGGGCTTAAGTGGTTAAGCATTTCTCTACAATTTCCAAACTCATTATATATACTGCTGCATGTCCTGGAGTGAAAAATCTAATATGTTATTATTTATGGTATTAAGCTTTGAGCATGCACCAGTGTTAATTTTGGCAGCAAATTTCGATTTGGTTTTAGTTATAGTCTTTTGACTAAAATACCATTTTAGTTTTAGTCATATTTTAGTCTTAAGACTAAAATGCCATTTTAGTTTTAGTCATATTTTAGTCATCTGAATTATTTTAGTTTTAGTCATATTATAGTCGACTAAAATTGTGTTAATTTAGTCAACGAAAACGTTTTAGTCGGTTTTAGTCGACAAAATTAATACTGATCACAAGTAAGGAAAAAATCCCAAATTTTGGGTTGACATCAGAACACTAATAGAGAAGGAGTCTTCCAATGGGGTTACTAGTTCTGGTGACACATTGGCATTCCCTCACTTTGTAGCTATTTCCTTACACTTCCTGTTTTGGCTGTGGAATAGGAAGTGAAGGGAAATCTCCACAAAAACCGATGGGAATTACTGTGGGAATTACTGTATTCAAAATGGAAAACAAAAGTTTTCTTTAAATGCAGTTTACCTCTATTTTGGATTTTTTCCTTATATAAGTAGCTGATATGTCAATACTGGCCACTGAAAGTGAAAAGTCAAACATTTCAGAATTCCCGGGGTCCCCAGAGATGAGAACAATGTTATGGATTCACAAACTCTTTACCTTTGTGAAATGAAATTGTAGAAGTGGGGAATAGATAGGGAAGATTGATACTTCATTACCATGTGGATTCACTTGTCACTGTGCTGCCCAAGTCCGTAATGCAATTTTAAAGTCCTTTTTGTAACGGGTATAAATGTGTTTATTTTTAGACCTATGTGAAAAGCCAGGACAAACAGTTCGCTGCAGCTACTATTCAAGCAATTGGAAGGTGTGCAACCAATATATCTGCCGTGACTGACACCTGTCTTAATGGCCTTGTGTACCTATTGTCAAACAGAGATGGTAAGATAATCCATCTTTTCCTTGTGAAGATGTTTATATTTTTGTGTGACATACTTGCTGATTGCCTTCTGTGTGTTATGATATTTGTAGGGGTTTGCTTCGTTTATTCCACAGATTTAGACAACCTGCAGACCTTTTTTTATTATTTGTGAGTGGCAGGGCATGCTCAGTATAGTCGTTCTTGATCTGCAGCATGGTCATATCTGTCATCTTTTTTGCAGTTTATAATTAAAAATGCAGAATTCAGAAAAAAATGCTACAGTGTAAAATAGAAATCTAACATACCTTTGTTCCCATTCTCACCCACTGCTAACCACACTTTTAGTCATCCAAAAAAAAAAAAGAGTAGGAATCTAAGTTTTTTTTCAGGTAACTCTGATTTGCCTTGATTGCACAGATTGTGAGCATTATGACTTTATTGTAGAGTCTTTATTGAACAAAAGCAAGTTACATTAAAGCTGAACTAAAGTTCCGCTGTCAAACCTTTATTGCAGAAAAAACATGTAATGCGGCAACACTGTAAATGGTTAACACCTTACCACCCAGCCAAGCAGATTGATGACTGGGAGATACATTCATCCTTCTGAGTAGACGTCCTAGGACGTCCTCTCAGAAGGCGCCACTTGCACGGCCACACAGCAGCATGATCTGTCACCAGCTGTGTCCACCGCACACAGCCGATGTCTGATCAGTGAAGAGCTAGTCAAACCATCACCCCAGTAGTTTGGGATGCTCATCGGTACAATCTCCATTTAGGCAAATTTAATTCAGCAAGGCCTTGTACTTGTTAGAATATACAAATTTGTGGCAATAGAAGCGAGTCCACAAAGTGAGCCAACAATCTTTTGCCAAAAAGATAGACCTGTAGAGGCCTGATTCTCCATTATTTGTTGTCTAGCTATCCATTGTCCATTCACAATGAAGTGCCTTGTCTGCCAGAGACCCGTAGACCTCAGATGTTGAAATACAGGATCCTCCAGGCCAGGGCTGAAAGCAGAATTCCCCACTATAGGGGTGAGCGGCGAGGGATCCGGGGCAAGGAGCGAAGAATAAATAGCTCTGGGACATACTCACCATGTTTCCCCCACTGTGGGATGGCTAGAAACAGAGGCAGGAAAATCTCTGACACCAAGGTATTGAGTCAAGTGGCATCCCCAAAATAATCCGCTCCACCTGCACCCACTGTTTAAGTGCGCAAGGGCAGCACCAATCCAGAACTCTGGTGAGGTGACATGCTGCATGATAGAGATTAGCGTCTGGTAGATCCATACCTCCCAACCGCTTCGGAAGTGTCAAGATCGTCTGGCCAAGACGCAAGGACTTTTGGGCCGAAATAAAATGGACAAGGGTTCGATTGACTGCCTGAAGGAAGGAACTCGGGACAAGTACCAGTAGAGCCTGAAGTGGATAAAGCAAACGTGGCATGATATTCATCTTGATGATGCTATAGGGTCCGAAACAGGAGAACAACCCTTGTTACCACTGTTGGAGGTCTTTTTTTATAGTCAACGAGAGGAGGAACGTTAAGGACAAATAGATCCTCCACCTTGCTAGATAAAAGGATGCCCAAGTATTTTATATGGGACACAGCCCATTTAAAGGGGAAGTCGTCTTTGAGAAGGGTAGTCTGGGAAGTCGATAAAGATGTATTTAATGCCTCTGACCTTTTTGGTAATTATTCAAAAAAAAAAAAAAAGGATAGGCTCTGGTAGGTTTTAAATTCAGAAAGTATATTTGGAAGGGCCGCAAGCGTATTAGACATACGCATATGCTGCCACCTTAGGGGCCAGGTCTGAATCCGACCGTAAGCCAGTGTGTCCAGAATTTTGGCCCAGCCCAATATGTTTGGAAGTCTCCTTCAGAAAGACCCAGTTCACCCAATCGAATGCCTTTTCAGCATCTGTCGACAGGAGTAACATAGGGATCTTCCGAATATTGGTGGCATGGATCAGATTGACAGCCTTAATCGTGTTGTCACAAGCTTCCCTAGTAGGAACGAAACCCACCTGATCCGAGTGAACCAACTTGGAATTCTGTCCTATCAAGCGCATCGCGAGAATTTTGGTAAACAACTTGAGGTCAGTGTTCAAAAGCCAATTCAGATGGTAATTTTGGCACTGTAATGGGTTTTTGTCCTCCCTTTGACACAACATATACACACAAGGTGATATTCACCATCCGTGCGCTAATCATACCAGTCCAAACATAGCTTGTGTGTCTTTCTTCCAAAACATAGTCTATTAAAGCTAGATGGCTGCTGCTCCAGTCAACTTCACTGGGTGGTGGAAGAGAACACTGTGCAAAAGATAAACAAAACCAGGCGCACATCCAACCTAGTGTATTATAGTTTTTATTACAGGAAAATGAATCAATATAAAATGCACTCGTATGGTACAGCAAGTACTGGGCATATGTAGGTTCCTCATAGCGGAGAGGAACCTAAATATGCCCAGTACTTGCTGTACCATGTGAGTGCATTTTATTTTGATTCATTTTCCTGTAATAAAAACTATAATATACTAGGTTGGTTGTGCGCCTGGTTTTGTTTATATCTTGCCCTCCTTTGCAATCACTGTTATATGGACCGTAGCGTATCCTCTGGGAAGGCTGCACCCGTGCCTGAATCATTGTACACTGAAAGGAAATGTGGAGTTAGAATAGATGCACACTCTCTATAGTATAGCAGAGAATACTCGTCTAGAACCCAGGGCCTTACCAGTCCTTGTATTTGAAATGACCGAAGCCAGCTCTTCAACAGCGATGGGTTCCTCCAGGGAAGTCAAATCCTCCTCCGAAGAGTTGAAAGGCCCTAGCTCCGCAAGTACGCCTGTATGGCATTTACCTTATCCAGATTATCTGCAGAAGGATCAGAATTGGGAAGATTATAAAGCGAGGCATTATACTATATCTTTGGAAAGTTTCAGCTATTTCCTCTGTTGCTTGGACCTTGCGTTCCGTTTTCGTCAAGAAGCTCTGGAATAAAGGTATGAGCGTGTTGTGCTCTGAGTGCACAAGCCAGTAGTTTGCCTCATTACTGTGCTCCTAAAATGAGCATCTGCATTTAGCTAACAGTTTTTGCTCTATCCGTGGCCCACGCACGAAGTTGGCTTCTCGGTACCGTCGTTTCTGCAAGAGTATTTTTAGCTAGTGACTTCTTGTGAATTGCCTCTAATGAGCTAATCTTCCTCAAAAGTTCTGTAACTTGTTTTACCTTGTCCCTCTTAAGTCGCACGCCAATCTTAATCAGATCCCCCCTGATGTATCCCTTATAAGCCTCCCAGACCATCATGGGTGCTCTCTCCGGATTTACATACGCAGAGAAGAAAAGTCTTAGCTCCCGGGAGATTTCCTCAGCCACCTCTGGAATTTGGATCAAAGAATCATTTAATCTTCCACAACCATGGCTTAGAGGCAGCGGACAACAAGTAAATCCACAAGAACCGAAGCATGGCCTGAAAAAGTGATTGGGCCAATGGACGTGGACGTGACCTTCGACAAGAGGGATTAAGGCAAAAAGAAGAGATCAATTCTAGTGTACGAGTTATGCGGGGGAGAGTAAAACGTAGTCTCAGTTTGGATGGAGAATCTGCCAAACGTCCATCAGATGAAAATGGCAGGGGGGCCGGGATCTGAAGTTACATCAGTGAGGAGGCTCTGAGAGCTGATTGGAGGGAAGGGACCCCCCCCCCCCCCCTTTTCACACAGCACACGGGAACAGAGCTGAGGCTGTCATTCACAGATTATGTCCCCCCTGTTTAAAGTCTGCATATAATACTTCCCTTTTTTTTAAAGCCCAATTTCGGGCAACTAGAAAAATTATCCCTTGCAGTAGGACTTTTTTTTTTTTTTTTGCCTTCCTTTGGGTCAACTGTGGGTATAGGAATAGTATAAATGGGGATTTTTTATTTATTTTTTTTTTTTGAACTGGATGGACTTGTCTTTTTTTTTTTTTTCTAGCCAGATTAACTATGTAACTAATTGCTCGTTTTGGTCTAGGGCAGGGATATGCAGAATGTGACCCTCCAGGTGTTGCAGAACTACAAATCCTATTATGCCTATGTCCCATGTTTGCTTATCTCTGGTCTAGGGGAACAAAAATAATGATTTATGTACCTGATCCTCCGCTCTTTTCCTGAGCTAGACTGGTACTCCGTTTCTCCCTCATGCTCCAATGGTCTAGAGTCTTGACATCATCAAAACCAAAGCAGGGTCCATAACCTTGCATTGGACTGTGATAATGCAGAGGGGCAAATCAACACCTGCCCATGGAGGAGTGCCATCTGCTGGTGGACTTTTTCCCAAAGTTGGGCTTTAAATTTATTTTTGCTTTAAGCAGTTACAGAAGCAGTGCCTAAACCATATGAATAAAAGATTGTTGTAAGCACCTCTGTCAATAAAGGACCTCATGCACGTAATAAGGCATAAAATCTGAATGGCATAAACAGCACTGTGGAGCCACAATTGGGGCATACGACCAGTAATAGAAGCGAGTAGCTGTACACCCCTGTAATTGTGTAAACTATGCATTTATGATGCATGTATGATGTAATTTCCTGGATACAAACACAGTAAGAAGTCCTGCGTTCAGTTCAAATACAGCCTCCACGAATGCTTGGGAAAAACGCAGATGTCAAGAAGCATTGGCGTTTACACTAGTGCAGGGGCATAAAGCTATTTATGTGCATGTAGCCTAAAAAATTATCTTAGCGGTCATTTTTGCTGGACAGCGTGAGGTGGAGAAATAAAGGCTTGTGAAATAAAATGTATCCATTTCCTGCCAACGTAACACAAATATGCAGCTTTAAAGAGGAAGTAAACCCTCCTCTGTAACTTGTACCTATAGGTAAGCCTGTGATGAGGCTTACCTATAGGTACTGTAAATATCTCCTAAACATGTACCGTTTAGGAGATATTTATCTTGCATGCAGCCAGTGACGTCACTGGCGTATGCGCTCTGAAGGAACGGCCGCTGGTGCCCTTCCTTCAGAGTCCCGTGCCGTAACTGTGACCGTGACGTCACCGCGGCTCTGGCCAATCAGATGGCCTGATGCCGCGATCCCGGAAGACGGGTGACTGGACATGTCGCCCGTCATACAGGTAAGCGGACGGCACGGTGGGGGCTCGTTCTAAGGTAAGTATTTCATAATGAGCTAGTATGCGATGCATACTAGCTCATTATGTGTTTCCCTTTCAGGCTGCAAAAAGAAATTATTTTTTTTTTTTTTTTCAGGGTTTACAACCTCTTTAAGGGTCCCCAGATCCCTCCATAAAGAGTACCTGTCACTGGCTATAACTGTCACAAGGGACGTTTTACATTCCTTGTGAACGCAATAAAAGTGATCAAATTTTTTATTTTTTTTTAAAGGGACAGTGTACAAATAAAAAAATATAAAATGAGAGAAAAAATTAAAGCGCCCCATCCCTCCATGCTCGTGTGTGTGAGGTATCACAGCTATCATTAGCGCGAGAGCAATAATTCTAGCGCAAGACCTACTCTGTAACTTTAAACAGGTAACCATGAAAGTTTTTAAAAGCGTAGCCTGTGGATATTTTGAAGTACTGTAGTTTGGCACCATTCCACAAGTGTGTATAATTTTAAAGCATGACATGTTAGGTATCTATTTACTCGGCGTAACATCTTTCACATTTTATAAGAAATTGGGCTAACTTTACTGTTTTCTTTTTTAATTCATGAAAGTGTATTTCTTTAAAAAAAAAAATGCACTTAAAAGGCCGCTGCGCAAATACAGCGTGACCTAAAATATTGCAATGATCACCATTTTATTCTTTAGAGTCTCCGCTAAAAAATATATATGATGTTTGGGGCTGTCAATTTTCTAGCAAAAAATAATTATTTTAATTTGCAAGCAACAAATGTATGACAAAGGCTTAAACATGAAGGGGGGTTAAAAAAAAAATAATAATGTAAATGCCACCACCCTATACAGTTACCAGAATACAGTATTTTTAGCTATAATGGTTCATTTTCAGGTCCAAGTCTAAACTGGTTGTATACTTCTGAGTACAACAGAAGTATTCATGATTTAAGGCCTTTGTGAAAAGATGGAATCACAATATTCTTAAAATATCTGAGGTTTATAACTTTTCATCTTCTGACCTTAGGTTGGGGTTTTTTCTTGTTTGTTTGTGATCCTGTTTATGTAATTAGCAGATGGCCCTTGCCTTCCACCAGGTGACAGTAGAATACCATACAAATCATTTCCGAATCCTCTATATTCACGGTACATGCCTCCTAGTTAAATAAGCTCAGTTTTTCAAGCCTAATCACACAAGACATGTGGGAAATGCATTTCTGATAAACCCTATGAAGTAACACTGCGCACTTCTCTGGATAAATATTTTTATTTAGCCCTTTTTTGCTTGCGGGCTAATTTTTCCTTTTGCTATTTTGACAGTGAAACCCAGATTAGACTTAAAAATATACTGCAGAGCATACTGAAAACAGAATTCCCAGGGGATTAAATCATGTTTACTGTGGGACGTTCAGAATCCTAAACTAAATTAAAAAAATAAATAATAAAAAAAAATGTCCACACAATACAAGCTCTAAATTTTTCATTAATTATCAAAGAGGAAATTATGAAAACTAAGCGTACCAAGTTCTCTATATAGGTGATACATTAAAAATCTTTACAACCTAATCCAGGAGGAAGCAGTAACACACCTTTGAAGTCCTGCAGAAGTGATCAGTGGGCCTGAATTAATTTTATATTATACAGACATAAAAGATACATCCTTGGTACTTTCTCTCGCAGCTCAGCACTCTGAGAAGTTGAGAAGAGAGCAGATTGCATATGCAGGGGCTAGGAGCGAAGCAAAGTGCTCGTTTTATGATTTGCCAGGTCTGCTCATCCAAAGCTCAGTATGTCCTGCCATCTACAGGACAGAAAGGGTAGGGCAGTGGAATAAATCAATAAAGTAAGGATTCTTTTAGGGCTGCAACTAACGATTATTTTAATAATCGATTAGTTGCCGATTATTTTTTCGATTCATCGATTAATCGGATAAAATCATAAAAAAACTCAATATGCCTTTTTTTTTCATTTATTTAAAATAATAATGAGCAAACAGAGTGTTAGTGCCGGTTCACACTTGTGCGGTTTGCAAGATCGCATGTAATTCGGAGCGCACTGCTCCTAAATTACATGCAATCTCATGTGTGGATGCGAGTTCAGCCATACACTTTGTATGGCTGAATTCGCAGCGCATCCGCAGGAAACTCTCACGAGGCTTTTTTTGAGCCGCCTCAGAATCGGATTGCACAGTGGTTCACACTTTTGTGTTCTGATTCTGTGCGAACTTGCAGATCGCACTGCGATATGCGATCGCAACTGGGGGTGTCGTTAACATTTGACACCCCCTGCGTATCGCATATGGCAGTGTGAACTGCCAGATGTGTGGATGTGATGCAGGAACATGCTGCATATTCGCAGCCTTCCCGCATCGCACAAGTGTGAACCGGCACTCGCACACAAACTGCAGAAACAAAAACGTAAACTTTACAATTAACATTACACATCACTGTTATACCAAAACGTATTTTTTCTATTAAATTAAGCTCCTATATACTGTAAATATAATAAACGCTTATCTAGATTAAAGGGTTTATATTCCTTATAAGGTGCAATATGCAATATTATAATAGAAAAATAAGTGAATAAAATCATTCGTGTCAGCCAGAGATATGAAATAGGGAGCATAGAAAGACCACCTATATGTGCTATATGGACGTTTTTAATCACTTATTTTTCTATTATAATATTGCACTAATAAGGAATATTAACTCTTTTATCTGGATAAGCTTTTATTCTGTTGTTTTATTCTGCAATGCATGGACAGGACACTAACACTAAGCTCGGCACTCACGTGCTGCTTCTCTCCTCTTTTTCTCCCTCGCCTCGATCTGACTGACTCCCTCACTGACGTCAGCAAGAAGGCGGAGAGGAAAGGCAGAGAGGAAAGGAGGAGGGAGGGGGGAGGTCACGTAAGTGCCCAGCTGTTCGAGAGACAGTGAGTGCAGCCGGCGGCTTCACAGAGGAGATGGAGCTCGCTGACAGGCAGGGAAAGAGCACAACTAATCGAAGGATCAACTAATCGATAATGACAATCGTTGACAACGATTGTAATTATCGATTATTATCGATTTTGTCGATTAGTTGTTTCAGCCCTAGATTCTTTCATTAGTGTTAAGCCCAGGAGCCTGCATTCACTATATCTGGTCTCCCACAGTGCACAGAACATGGAAATAGTTTTTTTTTTTTTAAAGTAAATATAAACTGATAATTACCTTTTCTCATCAGCAGTTAGAGCAGTCTTGTGACTTCTGTCAGTGTCTGGCTGAGCACTGGTTAAAGCTTGTAGGAGGAATTTTCATTCTCTTCTAACTGTCCTATGAGGCTGCCCCTCTGTCTGGACAGTGCTGATTGGCCCTGTGCTGATCACATGTACTCGCTCAAGAAAACCAAAAAAAAAAAACTCTCTAGCAATACACACCAAACTGAGCATGTGCAGCTTGTTCTACCAGGAGATAGTTTAGGGACTGTGGAGAAAGGGGAGGATCATAAAAGGCCTGATTAACCAGCCTTTTTACACAATGCGGAGGATTAATCAATTGGGTTTCACAGTGAGTATAACCAGAATGCTTTACTGTATATACAGACTGATTTTACTGTTGAGGGTTTAGTAACCCTTTAATTGCATGTTAATCTATTGAGGACTCTGTAATGCGTAGGGTTGCTTTTGGCAAGCCATTTAAAAAAAAAAAAAAAAAAACAGGTAAATTTTTTTGACTTTCAGTTTTAGATCTAAAACCTGTGAATCCCAACAATATTAACATAGGCAGGGCGGTTGTTTTTCTGCAGTTGTTGAGGATTTTGTTGATGGTTTCTATATAAATAGTGCAAACTAATAGTAGCCACCCAACCTATAACTGGCCTTTGCAGCAAGGAGCACATGGAAGGGTGACGCATGTAAAAAAAAACAACAAAGAAAAATTCCCAGCTCGCTAACCAACCAGCCTGCAACAAATGGATTTGTCCTCGTCTAACAGTTTACATTAAAACCAGGGGTTAGTTTGCACACATTTCCAAATATATGCGTAAGCTTCAGGACCACTTTACGGCTCCCCAGTGTACTGCAGTCCTAACTATATATTTTAAGAGTCTCCAAAGTTGTCGCACACATTTAATAATAATTGATAAATGGAGTGCAAGTATGCCTGGAGGGAGCCCACTCCTACTTAAAGGTATAGGAAATCACTGAACACCCAGCAATAGTACATGGCAGCGAACGTATCCAGTGCACCCCCATTTTCCAGATAAAACACAGGTAATGCCTTACTTTTGGGTTAACTGTTGGAGCAGGTTTGGGGTTGGGCTTTGCACTGAACATCATGTCTACATATCACATGATAGTAGTGACTTTTTAGGTTCTAAGCACATTTAGGAACTAACTAAAATGACAACATCAAAAAATGTTCTTTCGCTGGAACCATTTGATTGCCTTCTATGCTGGTGCCAACCTTAACGTGGTTATAAAGGTTCCAGTTGTATTTGTTACAAATAAAAAACATGTTATACTTAACTGCTCTGTGCAATAATTTTGCACAGAGCAGCCCCCATTTTCCTCTTCTCGGGTCCCCAGTCAGCGCTCCTGGCTCCTTTTTCCTGCCGGGTGCCCCCATAGCAAGCCGCTTGCTATGTGGACCCTCGCGGGTACTTGCTCCTGGGCCCCACTCTGTGTGTCTATAAGTCACACAGAGCAAGGCTTGGGCCCAAACCCTGCTCCCTCCTCACTGGCTGTGAAGGACAGCAGAATGGCTCCCATTACTGTGTCTGAGCCAATGAAAAGGGAGAGAGCCAGGAGAGATTGCCAGATTGAGATCTGGCTCAGGTAGTTATAAGGAGGGGCTAGCGGGGGCTGCATGCAGAAAGTTTTTTTTACCTTCATGCACAGAATACATTAAGGTGAAAAAGAACAAAACAAAAAAAAATACTTTCACTTTCGTTCATTGACGGACACAGCACTCCATATCATAACTAGTGGGTTAATATTGCCTCCAGGAGTAGGACTAGGCAGAACAAAAAACACCCAGCTACGCCCATGGGCTGTCCTCAGCTGGTATAGAACCATTCTCTCTGCTCTAGGTAATCAGTTTTATTCTGTCTAGTCCGGAGTAAGGACCTAGGCTCCTAGCTGGGATTTCTGGTCCTAGCAATTTTCTCCTTCCTTGGATTTTTTTTGTTTTCTCTCGTGAGAGCTACAGTCAACTGCCGGGCTGGGCGACGGGCTAGATAATCTAGATCCACTGGTTCCCCCCAGCCAAGCCAGCGAGCGCGTGCAAACCGAAGCCACGCGCTAGGTTGGCCGCGCCTAACGGACAGAGGCTGGCCCGCAAGTTAAATGTTTCGCAGGGTCGCATATGACTGGTCTTAGTCGCAGCTGTCCCTTGGCCGAAACCTTCCATACTTCAGTGGCGAGGAGTTCTGTCTGGAGCATTACCCGCACCATGGAAGGGTAAGTACAGTCCCCCCTCTCCCCTTTTGGTAGTTTTTTTGGGACAGTCGGACCTGCCTGCAGGTTCCCTCCTCCCATCAATAAATTTCTCACTGAGCTGGGCTTCCCCCACTCCCTTCCCCCCTGTCTGGACCTAGAGTCTGGTGGGGGTTCCAGGGCAGAGAATGCAGCAGAGACCCCTGGTGTCTCCCCTGCTATCCCCACTATGTAAGGGTCCTGGGATCTCCTGCCTTGCTAGTCTGGTGGGGTCCCAGTGAAAGAGACCCCTAAGTGCATGCCATACTGTTTGCAATGTGGGTATAGTGCAGGGGGGGGGGGGTCCCAGTGCAGTGTGCGCAGTAGAATCTCCCCTAACATGTGTCCTACCTTTTGGGGGGGGGGGGTGTGCGCCCTTGCAGAGGGTGCAGCATTGCAGAGGGTGCAGGGAAGATCCTGATGGCATGCTTCAGCGTTTGTAGCTAATGCTGGCCATTTTCCCTCGGTCTGGCTGGTCTCTAGTTGGTGACCATGTTTGCATAGCCGGATGATGTCACGGGGGCCATTTTCCCTTAGTCCGGGAGACGCTGGAGACGACTGAAGCTTTGTGGGGATGCCGAAGCTCCTCCTCTTCCTCTTTCTCCACAGTTTCCTCTTCTTCTGCCTGGGACATATGAACAGGGATGGGGTTCATGATGATGCTGGGTTCGAATTCTCAGCACTCCTCTGGTCAGTAGGGCGAGTCCTTGGGGGTCCCTGTTATATCTCTCTCTCTCTCTCTGCTGATGGGTACCCTGAGCCTTGAGGGGATCCTTTAGTGGTGCCAAAAGATCGTTTTTGTATTGAAAGGTTTTCCTTTCCTTATGGAGCCTCAGGATCACATCTCCCCAACTGACCCCCTCATGGAGGTGGCAGGTCCCTCCTGAAACCCCAGCTTTCCATGGTTGCACTGACAGCGGTCCTGCAGTACTTAGTGTCCGGGGTGAAAGTGGAGTGTGGGTAAAAGCCCAGGAGGAAGTGTCCCCCCCCCCGCCTTCTCCTGCTTAGTCTGTCTCATCTGCTTCTGAAATCTTTACAAAAAGTGCAGCGCTAAAGTAATTTGAATAATAATGTGGCAAGTGGAGAACCACAAAAAAAAACATATACAATATAAGCAAAATAGTGTCCAAAATACTGAATAAAGTCCCAAAACAGAAATGCAAATGAAAATGAATCCGCATGCAAGGTGTTGAGGAGAACAATCCTTTTCAGTGACACCCAGGGAAAAGTGAAGGATGGGGACACCTCTGTGCACAAGTATCACAAGCAGCTTACCAGAACTCCTTGGCTACTCAATTTAATGAGACAGCCTCTCCCAGCAAGATGTTATACCAATGTCACCAGCGGTTGTCAAGCTCCAATGCTTCATAATCACTCCATCATATAAGCATGAGTATATAAAAAGAATAAAAGCCCATAGCGTAATTCCGTAACATATAAAATCCAATTTATTAAAAGAATACTACTCACAGTGAGAAGGTAAAAAACAGGTACATAGAACAGTGCGGCGTCCCGCAATTGTCCAAAACAGCATCAAGCAATGTAAAGCAGCCGGCTCCGTAAGGGGGCGTGTGGACTTTGCATCTGGAGTCGCCAGATGCAAAGTCCACACGCCCCCTTACGGTAGGCGACTCCAGATGCAAAGTCCACACGCCCCCTTACGGAGCCGGCTGCTTTACATTGCTTGATGCTGTTTTGGACAATTGCGGGACGCCGCACTGTTCTATGTACCTGTTTTTTACCTTCTCACTGTGAGTAGTATTCTTTTAATAAATTGGATTTTATATGTTACGGAATTACGCTATGGGCTTTTATTCTTTTTATATACTCATGCTTATATGATGGAGTGATTATGAAGCATTGGAGCTTGACAACCGCTGGTGACATTGGTATAACATCTTGCTGGGAGAGGCTGTCTCATTAAATTGAGTAGCCAAGGAGTTCTGGTAAGCTGCTTGTGATACTTGTGCACAGAGGTGTCCCCATCCTTCACTTTTCCCTGGGTGTCACTGAAAAGGATTGTTCTCCTCAACACCTTGCATGCGGATTCATTTTCATTTGCATTTCTGTTTTGGGACTTTATTCAGTATTTTGGACACTATTTTGCTTATATTGTATATGTTTTTTTTGTGGTTCTCCACTTGCCACATTATTATTCAAATTACTTTAGCGCTGCACTTTTTGTAAAGATTTTGGTTATTGATCACTGTTAGTTGATTTTGGTGCTAGCTGCTCACATAATTCATATCGAATACACTGTCATTTATTTAACTTAGCGCAGGAATTCTTTTCTCTCCCTTTATATTGCATCTGCTTCTGAGCCTGATGCTGCCGTGGATGCAGCCCGTTCAGGGGGACTTAATGTCACACCCTTAGATCCATCAGATAGTATGGATGATTCCTCCATGGTCACAGCAGTGAATGAAAAAGCGCTGGTAGATGCACTTATCACTACAGTGCCTGAGACTTGAAAAATGATGTGGCTGATGTAGCCACAGACGTGGCTTTTGTTGGGTACACATAAGTCACCTCATACTCCAAAGGTGTCAACTTATGTGCCTTATTTTTAAAGGTTTTCCTGTACGGAATAGGAGCAACCTAAATGACCCTTTGTAGCCCCCAAACGTTTTGCTGTACGTTACCCTTTTGAGGAGTCACTTTTCAAAAAGTGGATTAGTTCGCCAGTGGTGGACCCTCCTATTTTCAGGTTGATTAAAGCAACCATGATCCCAGTAGAGGAATCCCCAACCTTTAAGAACCTGGCTGACAGGAAAGCGGAGGCTGTGCCACGCAGCATGTCTACTATGGCTGGTTCAGCATTGCAGCCAGTCTTTGCCTCAGCCCTGGGGTCTCATACCCTAACCGAATGGGCCAAGCTTTTGTGCCAGGGCCTTGGGGGTGAGCAGGTCCCCGCTGCTTATGTTGATTTAGCGGTCCAGTTGGTCCATGGGCTTCAGCTTATTTGTGATGCAGCTTTGCATACAGCTCCTGTGCTGTCCAAACTTTGTTTCAGCGGTGGTGATTAGGCGCATGCTGTGGCTTAAGAATTGGTCCACAGACCAAGCATCCAAAAAAGCTCTCATTGATCTGCCCTTTCAAGGCGATCGCCTGTTTGGGGCTGCCCTGGATGACATCATTAAGGGTATCACCGGGGGGTTAAAGTACCTTCCTGCCATAGTCTAGGAAAGGGAAGTAGCCTTGTCGCAGACTGGGGCCCTCTTTCTCAGCACTCAAAAATTATTTCGTGCTTCTGGGACAGAGAATAAGGGAAATAGATCTTTCATATCTTCCCCGGGATGTTCCAAGCATCCTTGGTCCGGTAAGCTTAGAGCTAGCTTCTCTGTACCCAAAGACAATACCCCTTCAGCATGAAAGTCTGCCCTCACCCACCCACTATTGGGGGGTGCGGGGGGGGGGGGACATCTTTGCTGGTTTCCTGCCCCGTGGACTTATTTTGTGAGCATCAAGGAGATCCGCAAAATGTTTGTTCTTGGGGTATCCAGAAAGGGGGGCAAAGTTTTTTTTTTTTTTTTTTTTTTTTTGTGCCGGAGTCTCCTTGTGCAGATTTAATTCCTGCAAAGGTTCAGGTAATGTCCAAACTACCTAAGGTCCCCCCACCCCTGTCCAAGGAATTTAATTACCAAAGTCTGATTTTAATTCTGATCAGGGTTGTCCTTCCTCTGGACATATTTCAGAAACCACAGGCCGTGGTTCACAGGCTCCTGTCACACAGTTCTCTCTCCCGATTTGCATACAGGTTCTGAGTCTGGTGGTATCCACCTTAAAGACGTTTCTGTTTGCACAATCCTATATGCAGCTCCTTTAGCAGGTTCCGCTCCACAGGAGGGTACCAAAGTTTGTGATGAGATTACGGGTCCCTCTAGCAGAAGCTGAAGGCATATAAGGGCCATAGTAAGGCCAGTATCCTCCTTAGCCCTGGCTTCTAATGCAGTTCCTGTGAGAAATCAGGAGCAAGGATCTTCCAATCATCCTGGTGGTGGTAAACGTCCCTTGGGGGCTTCCTCTGAGAAGACCAGTTGTCCCAAGGGCTAATCTACCATCCTACTTTACAGTCGCTGGTTTTTAATGGATTAGCTATTGAAAGCCAGGTACTGCATTATAGAGGTTTGTCTGGTTCAGTGATCCCTACTGTGGTAAAGGCGAGGAAGTCATCTTCCAGCAAGATATACCATCGTACGTGGAAAGCGTACGTTTCTTGGTATGAGTAGATTGGCGCTCATTCTCCCTCCTTTTCTGTGGCTCGGATCTTAACCTTTCTTCAATTTGGCGTTCAGAAGTTGGCCTTGAGTACCATCAAGGGCCTGGTGTCTGCCTTGGCAATCTTCTTTTAGCAACCCCTAGACACGCAGTCTAGTTTGTACTTTCATTCAGTGGGTTTGACATGTGGCTTCACCTGTACGGTCTCTTTTGCCACCATGGGATTTAAATTTAGTGTTTTCGGTTCACCAGAAACCTCCATTTGAGAATATTCGGGAGATTTCCCTTGTCTACGTTATCCCAGAAGGTGACATTTTTGGTGGCTTTTACCTTGGCCCACAGGGTATCCTAATTGGTGGCATTATCCTGTCGCAGTCCCTATTTGGTGGTCCATAGGGCTAAAGTGGTTCTTTGTCCCTGTCTGTCATTCCTGCCTAAAGTCGCCTCTGACTTCCATTTGAATGAGGACATTGTTTTGTCTTCCTTGTGTCCCAAGCCGGCTCATCCCAAGGAATTTGCTTTGCATACCTTGGATGTAGTTCATGCAATTCTGGTGTATCTGGCAGCTACGGAGTCCTTACGGAGGTAAGACTCGCTTTTTGTGGTTACGGACGGTCCAAAAAAAAGGGCTGGCCGCTCCTTCAGCTACCATCTCCAGATGGATCAGACAGACGATGTCTCAGGCCTATTCCATTAAAGGCCAGGTTTCACCATTCTACTCGGGCGCTGAGTGCTTCTTGGGCCTTCCGTCATCAGGCATCAATAATGCAAGTTTGCAAGGCGGCCACTTGGTCGTGGGTGCATACCTTCACAAAATTCTTTATGGTAGATACTTTAGCTTTTGCGGATGCTTCTTTTGGCCACAAAGTTTTGCAGGCTGCTGTTTAAGAGGGGCTGTTCCCTCTTGAGGGTGTTTTTCTTTAAACTTTTATTTTTTCAGACGGTGGTTCTGTGTCCTGGTTAAGGGCACTTATGTTTAGCCTTGGGTTATTTTCCCCACCCCTCATTTTCTTTTTGGCACTGTTTTTGGAAGTCCCAGTAGTTATGATCTATGGAGTGCTGTGTCCGTCGATTAATGAAAGAGAAAATGGGATTTTTGTACTTACTGTAAAATCCATTAATCTGAGTTCATCGATGGACACAGCACCCACCCCTCTATGGAGTTCTGATACTTCTATAACTGTTTGCCACTAAACTGATTACCTAGAGCAGAGAGAGTGGTTATATATCAAGTTGAGGATGGCCCAGGGGCGTAGCCAGGTGTTTTTTGTTCTGCCTAGTCCTACTCCTGGAGGAGGCAATATAACCCAGTAGTTATGATTTATGGAGCGTGGTGTCCGTCGATAAACTCAGAGAAATGGATTTGATGGCAAGTACAAAAATCCCATTTTTTTTTTTCCCCCTTATGATCAAAATTTTGCTTGTTTATCAATGTATTTTAGGTATAATCTGTCTGCAATGTCTTGCAGCATCCTCTGCAGTAGTGAATTTGACTATAGGCCCTGAAACAAGGAAAGAGTAAGGAACCACATTTGGAGTTGTCTAATGATAAATTTCTTGGTTTTGTTGTTTGTGTTTCAGATGCTGTGGTTGCAGAAAGTGTTGTTGTCATTAAGAATCTCCTACAAACACAGACAGCTCATCATAGTGAAATTATAAAACACATGGCAAAACTCCTTGATAAAATTACTGTAAGTATGTTTTAAATTTGATTTAATTGATAAGACTAAACCGACTGAACAAAATGCTTGTTCCCCTTGGGCTACTACTCTTGCCTTTATTAGGGTCAAAAAAAGGCTTGTTCACACCAGCCCATACACTGAAATGGGTGCAGGCTAGTGGTTTTATAGCAGCATTGTGGGTTGATGCCTTATATTAGCACATAGATGCGTTCAACCAGTGGGTTGAACCAAAAAAAAAAAAAAAAAATGACTTGCTTACCCCATCCACACACTCGATAGAGATAGGATAATCCTCCACTGACTGGCAGACCTCGTACGAGGAAGCAGATACGTTCTGACCGGAAGAATCAATGAATTACTACAGCGCTGTGGTAGTTCATTGAGAACTTCAAGCCGACAGCTGCTAAGGCTGTTGGGACTTGTCATTTTCCATTTTGAGAACACTGAATGATTTTTTTTTTTTAATATTTTGTTAAGTAGCGGGGGAAGAAGATTCCCACCAGTTGTCAAACAGGGTCCTTTCATAACATGTTACATGTTGCATCCTGAATGTGGGTGTAACATGTTATTAAAGATGACCTTCAAACAAATATTGTAGCTGTGGTAAAATAATCTACTGCATAATCCCCTTTAACCAGAATCATGATAACCCACTGAGTGTACTTCTAAAGCCTGTGCTGTGTATCCTACACTCTCTTCCTGCTTCACCACTTAATCCCATTCTGACGTCCAAGACAGGGGTGGATCTGATAGGCTGTGATAAACAACTTGTTAGTACTGAATTTTTTTAATATCCGGTATTCCGTATGTATGAGACCTTAATGAACCTGTGCCGGGTGCTTTGGGAATAGTTTTGCAATACAAGCTGGGATTATTAAACCATTCAGTGAAAATTGAGCTGGGTGACAGTGCTTTTTTTTTTTTTTTTTGGCATTTGAAGGTTTAAATTTCAGTTTTGACCGTAAAGTACCTTTTAGCCTCCACTTTATTTAAAGGTATGTACGGTAAACCTTAAGGCTCAGTTCACATTAGTGCGATGGCAGACATCGCATGTGATTCGGAGCGCACTGCTCTGAAAATCAAATGCAATGTCTGTGCGATGCGAATTCAGCCATACAGATAGTATGGCTGAATTCGCATCTGATTCAGCACAAACACGCACAGGACCCTTTTTTGGGTCCGCAGCAGAATCTTATCGCATAGTGGTTCACACTTATGCGATCAGATTCATGTCAGATTGTCAGTTCGCACTGCGATATGTGAACTGATCTGGGGGTGTCGTTAACTTTGATTTGACACCCCCAGGGATTTGTATATAGCAGTGTGAACTGTCTGCACTGGGAATGGGATGCGGAAACCCGCAGTAGATTCGCACGGTTTCCGCATCGCATATGTGTGAACCGGGACTAACAGTAAACTTCTCTTATTTGCTCCTTCCTGGTCTGTTAAATATACAATTGAAAGTGTTTTGTTAGATTGTTTTAATACAAACAAAATAATATCAGTTTATCTTGTCAGAAATCCACTAAGCTGATTACCACCTTTGCTCTCTGCCTGGCTGCAGTTTATCTATCTGTTTAGGATTTATTGTATTTTTGTGGACTACATAATACCCACTTCATGGTATTGTGAAGGGAGGGTATTGTGTCGTCAAAAAAAAAATCCTTCCTGTTTTAGTATTGCATTGCTGATGCCCCATAAATACAGTACATTAAATCAACATTGTCACCTTAGGACAGGATGTAAGGTTTTGGTAGGATCACCAGGTAAAAATAAAAAAAGAAGCATAAAAAAGAAAACTAAAGCAGCCACCACATGTAAGGACTAGTAAGATGCAAAATTTAACATTTTTTCTTGGGTTTAGGTATGCTTTAAGAACACATTTCCAGTACCAAGTATGCCCTTTTTTCTCCCTGAGAACAGCCTGAATTTTTTGTAGCATGGATTTGGTTGAAATTATTCTTAGTAATATTATTCTTTCTGCCTCAATATTATCACGCAGTTCCTGCATATTTGTAAGCAACTGTTGCTTGTTTAAAGGATAGATTAAATGTTAGAAGCATGTAAAACCTGTCTTTTAGAGAGTAACATGTAACATGTGACATTCCTAAGAACCCTTTTCCCACTCCTAGAGCCCCCTCCCTGTGACATCATGCAGGGGTTCCTCTCCCCCACAGCCACTGTCACATTTAATACTCCCATCATTCATTAACAGAGTTAGTTGAAAGAATAAACTACAAGTACCATCTTCTGCTGTGGCGGTTCTCAGTAGAACATGAGTGTTAATAGTCACACTCCTAGTACATTGACATTTTCTCCAGCATAGTACCTGAAAGCCCTTACAGAGGTATGGGCAGCACGCTGGAGGAACGGTCTGCAGGAGCATGACATTGTACTGGGATTCACTTAAGGCAGGAGCATTGCTTAGCAGGCCCATGTGAAACAAAATACATGGATTTTCTTTCCTGCACAAATGTGTGCATTTATTATTTTTATTTTTTTATTAATGGTGAGCTTGGCCTTTAAATGAAAACTGTACTAAGGTAAAATATAAAGGCCTTCATAACCAGCCTCTTAAAATGCTAGTTGCCTAGAGATCATGCCGTTCTACTGGCAGTGACTGACCTGGAACAAGCTTGCAGATCTAGAAAGTTAAAGTAAAGTCAGGAAAGCCTAACTGCATTCTTCTGGTTCTATGACTTGATTCATAATGACAGCCAGGCAACTAGCATTTTAGAAGGAAATGGCTTCAGGAGGGGAAGGGGTGGGTTTGGAGATCACTCACACACTATGAACTGACAGGCAGGCAGGGAGGGGAGAAAGAAGAAACTCTTACAGTGGGATAACGGAGGCGCGTAAACTGACCACATTATCATGGGTCAGCTGCTATAAATACCATGGTCAGTTCACATAGGGGACACAGGAACAGAACAGGCAGGTATACCCAAGTTTTTACAGCATAGAAAGGGACAGATTAGACCACACAAGTACTATGCTGTTTAAGCTACTTTAAAGGATGTATATATATATATATATTATTATTTATTTATTTTTTTTTTTTTGTTACAACCTTTGATTTTTTTTTTTTTTTTTAATAATCCACTCTCTGGATATTAGCAGAGCATTTACATAAATGACCAACCTTCAAGTATCCTCTTCTCTTGTGCAGTTACATTTTGCTTCAGCTTGTTGCTGTGGTGACTTGAGCAATAAAGTAATTTGCCTATTTGAAACGACATCATGGATAATTTAAAATCATATTTTCTTTTAATTTGCCTGAGACTTTACAGATCATGCCAGAAATCATTTTTATATATACCTGAGTCCAGAGAATCCTGAATATTCCTCTTTATTGCAGAAGGGAGAGGCAAGATATGAAAATGGCTGCAGTTTTTACCGCCACAGAACCAAAGTCATAGTGTAAAATTTGAAAGTATGTCTGTTTTCTGTAAAAGAAAGTCCGATTCAAAAACATATGTCATATGTCTTGGCAGAAATTTTTCTACCTGAGAATAAATATTTATAACATTACTTTTATCAAATGCCGGTAAACAAATATTTTTCTTGATCTTTCCTTAGCCCCACAATGAAGTGGAAAGGCTTTGTATTCTTTTAGTGAACCAAAAATGCATCACAGAGGGTTGAAAAACTATCTTTATGCGAGTATGTATGTTCTTCTGTTTTAAGGCACATGGAGGTTCCCCTAAAATCCATGAAAATACACATTGACGCATGTTGCAGTGCATGTCAACATCAAGCATTAATGTTCCTGTTTTCAGGGGTTGAAACATGCATTGACATGTTTTCATAGATTCCTTGAATTAATACATGGGTGTGAATTCAGTCTTAAAGGATATGTACAGCCAAAGCTAGTTTGGCTGTACATTTCCCATGGATCCCAGGAGTGCAGCTCATTCTGCACTCCTGTGACCCATTTTCAGCAGAGAGCGGTATGAAGTCGCCTCTCTGCTGGCGTCACAGATGTCGGTCCTGGCACTGTGTCATCATGACCACGGGTCGGGATCTGCCAGGTGCCTGGACTGACCCCCGGACAACCTCTCGGCGAGCCTGAAGGCCCGTACACACGTACCGATCGTCGGCATACAAACGTCGGTGGACGAAGGATCTGCCGATTGTACGCGTGTTAGTATGGTGCCTCCGACAGATGTCTGCGCACAATCCGCGGACAAAAGTCTTTCGTGCAAACATGAAAATATTTGTATGCCGACACCAGAACGGACGATTGTTCGCCTGTCAGTACACAATTCGGCCGACAGACCGCAGATTTGCAAGACTGGGCATGCTCAGAAAATAGAAAACACAGGGAAAGTTAACCATTACATGACATCACTTCTGCAGTCGGCGGACAAAATTCTTGTGCTGTCCTTGTGCTGTCTTTGCACTTTTCAGCAGACACCGACATCCCGGGGAGAAAAGAGGAACATTTGTAAGCCGACCATCGGTACGTGTGTACGGGGCTTTAGTCAGCAAGTCTCTGCTTGGGGAGCTGTAAAAACAGAGTGATCGGTGGTGTTCGATCACTCGGTTCTCAGTGCAGAGGCGTCGGGGGACAGATGCAGCATCAGCCACCTAGGGAAGTATAAATATGCAATAACCCCAAGCCCCATATTTTTAAGTTACTACTGGCTAAGGGAAGAAAAATCAGTTTATTTCTGCAGAGCATCCACATTTTTCATGTTTTCCATGCAAGTACAGGAATATACCTGTTGATGGCCTAGAAATCTGGTGAGTTCCCAACTTCATATTTGGACTGGTCATTTCTTCAGTGTTGTCACATGAAAAGATATAATATTTACAAAAATGTGAGGGGTGTACTCACTTTTGTAAAATACTGTGTGTGTATATGTATGTATATGTGTATATATATATATATATATATATATATATATATATATATATATATATATATATATATATATATATGTATATGTGTGGATACATACACTGTATCTCACAAAAGAGAGTAAACCCCTCACATTTATGTAAATATTTTATTATATCTTTTCATGTGACAACACTGAAGAAGTGACACTTTACTACAATGTAAAGTAGTGAGTGTACGGCTTGTATAACAGTGTAAATTTGCTGTCCCTTCAAAATAAACTCGACACACAGCCATTAATATCCAAACCGCTGGCAACAAAAGTGAGTACACCCCTAATTGAAAATGTCCAAATTGGGCCCAATTAGCCATTTTCCCTTCCCGGTGTCTTGTGACTCGTTAGTGTTACAAGGTCTCAGGTGTAAATGGGGAGCAGGTGTGTTAAATTTGGTCTTATCGCTGACACACTCCCATACTGGTCACTGGAAGTTCAACATAGCACCTCATGGCAAAGAACTCTGAGGATCTGAAAAAAAAAACTATTTTTGCTTTACATAACAATAATCTAGGCTATAAGAAGATGGCCAAGACCCTGAAACTGAGCTGCAGCATGGTGGCCAAGACCATACAGCAGTTTACCAGGACAGGGTCGTGCTCCGCTCATATTCAGAGGTTGTCTTTGGTAAATAGACGAATGAGTGCTGCCAGCATTGCTGCAGAGGTTGAAGGGGTGGGGGATCAGCCTGAGTAAACAAAATATTTACAAAAATGGGAGGGGTGTATTCACTTTTGTGAGATACTCTGTGTGTGTGTGTGTGTGTGTGTGTGTGTGTGTGTGTGTATGTATATATATATATATATATATATACACACACACACACACACACACACACACACACACACACACACGAGGTGTGTCTATTAAATAACGAGACTGTGATTCCACGTAGTAAAAAAAAAACAGTCAGAACCAGTTATAACTGCATGCGTGGTAACCTTGAACATATTTGAACCTGCATGACAAGCAGCAACACTCATTGACGTTCAGTTGATTGTGAGTCGCCGGTTAGTTTGGTTGTGTTTTCGGTAGTGTAGTGTGTGTATGTATATATATATATATATATATATATATATATATATATATATATATATATATATATATATATATATATATATATATATATATATATACACACAGTGGTGATCGAAAGTTTGGGCACCCCAGGTAAAAATTCGTATTCATGTGCAGAAAGAAACCAAGGAAAGATGGAAAGATCTCCAAAAGGCATCAAATTACAGATTAGACATTCTTATAATATGTCAACAAAAGTTAGATTTTATTTCCATCATTTACACTTTCAAAATAACAGAAAACAAAAAAATGGCATCTGAAAAAGTTTGGGCACCCTGCAGAGGTAATATCTTGTACTGCCCCCTTTGGCAAGTATCACAGCTTGTAAATGCTTTTTGTAGCCATCCAAGAGTCTTTCAATTCTTGTTTGAGGTATCTTTGCCCATTCTTTCTTACAAAAGTCTTCCAGTTCTTTGAGATTTCTGGGCTGTCTGTCACGCACTGCTCTTTTAAGGTCTATCCATAGATTTTCAATTATGTTGAGGTCAGGAGATTGTGAAGGCCATGGCAAAACCTTCAGTTTCTGCCTCTTGATGTAATCCCCCGTGAATTTCGAGGTGTGTTTAGGATCATTATCCATTTGTAGAAGCCATCCTCTCTAACTTCAGCTTTTTCACAGATGGCATCAAGTTACCATCCAAAATTTGCTGAAATTTAATTGAAATCAAATTTTCCTTCTACTCGTGAGATGTTCCCTTTGCCACTGGCTGCAATACAACCCCAAAGCATGATTGATCCACCCCCATGCTTAACAGTTGGACAGCGGTTCTTTTCATTAAATTATGTGCCCCTTCTTCTCCAAACGTACCTTTGCTCATTCCGGCCAAAAAGTTCAATTTTAACCTCATCGGTCCACAGAACTTGTTTCCAAAATGCATCAGGCTTGTTAATTTGCAAAGTTCAAACGCTGATTTTTGTGGTGAGGACGTAGAAGAGATTTTCTTCTGGTGACTCTTCCATGAAAACAATATTTGTACAAGTATCTCTTTACAGTGGAATAGTGTACTACAACTCCAGTGTCTGTCAGATCTTTCTGGAGGGATCGTGCAGTCAAACGTGGGTTTTAAATTGTTTTTCTCACAATCCTGCGAGCTGTTCTGTCTGATATTTTTCTTGGTCTTCCAGATCTTGCTTTAACTTCCACTGTTCCTGATGACTGCCATTTCTTAATTACATTCCGAACAGAGTATATTGACATCTGAAAACGCTTTGCTATCTTCTTATAGCCTTCTCCAGCTTTGTGAGCGTCAACTATTTTCAGTTTCCGTTTTCTAGACAACTGCTTAGAACATCCCATGGTGCTGATTGTTGCTGCAAGGTCAGATGAGTCTGGGCATTTAAAACCTTTGAGATTGACATCACCTGGTCTTCCGAGACAATGATTGAGAACAATCCATGACACTGGCAGGTCTCAGCCTTGCAAAGGGGGCAGTGCATGCTATAAATTATGCAGGGTGCCCAAACTTTTGCAGACGCCATTTTTTTTGTTTTCTGTAAATTTGAAAGTGGGAACTGAAAGTGAAATGATGGAAATAAAATCTAACTTTTGTTGACATACAGTGGGTACGGAAAGTATTCAGACCCCCTTAAATTTTTCACTCTTTGTTATATTGCAGCCATTTGCTAAAATCATTTAGGTTCATTTTTCTTCCTCATGAATGTACACATAGCACCCCATACTGACAGAAAAACACAGAATTGTTGACATTGTTGCAGATTTATTAAAAAAGAAAAACTGAAATATCACATGGTCCTAAGTATTCAGATCCTTTGCTGTGACACTCATATATTTAACTCAGGTGCTTTCCATTTCTTCTGATCATCCTTGAGATGGTTCTACAGCTTCATTTGAGTCCAGCTGTGTTTGATTATACTGATTGGACTTGATTAGGAAAGCCACACACCTGTCTATATAAGACCTTCCAGATCACAATGCATGTCAGAGCAAATGAGAATCATGAGGTCAAAGGAACTGCCTGAAGAGCTCAGAGACAGAATTGTGGCAAGGCACAGATCTGGCCAAGGTTACAAAAAGATTTCTGCTGCACTTAAGGTTCCTAAGAGCACAGTGGCCTTCATAATCCTCAAATGGAAGACGTTTGGGACGACCAGAACCCTTCCTAGAGCTGGCCGTCCGGCCAAACTGAGCTATCGGGGGAGAAGAGCCTTGGTGAGAGAGGTAAAGAAGAACCCAAAGATCACTGTGGCTGAGCTCCAGAGATGCAGTCAGGAGATGGGAGAAAGTTGTAGAAAGTCAACCATCACTGCAGCCCTCCACCAGTCGGGGCTTTATGGCAGAGTGGCCCGACGGAAGCCTCTCCTCAGTGTAAGACACATGAAAGCCCGCATGGAGTTTGCTAAAAAACACCTGAAGGACTCCAAGATGGTGAGAAATAAGATTCTCTGGTCTGATGAGACCAAAATATAACTTTTTGGCCTTAATTCTAAGCGGTATGTGTGGAGAAAACCAGGCACTGCTCATCACCTGTCCAATACAGTCCCAACAGTGAAGCATGGTGGTGGCAGCATCATGCTGTGGGGGTGTTTTTCAGCTGCAGGGACAGGACGACTGGTTGCAATCGAGGGAAAGATGAATGCAGCCAAGTACAGGGATATCCTGGACAAAAACCTTCTCCAGAGTTCTCTGGACCTCAGACTGGGCCGGAGGTTTACCTTCCAACAAGACAATGACCCTAAGCACACAGCTAAAATAACGAAGGAGTGGCTTCACAACAACTCCGTGACTGTTCTTGAATGGCCCAGCCAGAGCCCTGACTTAAACCCAATTGAGCATCTCTAGAGAGCCCTAAAAATGGCTGTCCACCAACGTTTACCATCCAACCTGACAGAACTGGAGAGGATCTGCAAGGAGGAACGGCAGAGGATCCCCAAATCCAGGTGTGAAAGATGTGTTGCATCTTTCCCAAAAAGACTCCTGGCTGTATTAGATCAAAAGGGGGCTTCTACTAAATACTGAGCAAAGGGTCTGAATACTTAGGACCATGTGATATTTCAGTTTTTCTTTTTTAATAAATCTGCAACGATGTCAACAATTCTGTGTTTTTCTGTCAGTATGGGGTGCTATGTGTGCATTCATGAGGAAGAAGAATGAACTTAAATGATTTTAGCAAATGGCTGCAATATCACAAAGAGTGAAAAATTTAGGGGGTCTGAATACTTTCCGTACCCACTGTATAAGAATGTCTAATCTGTAATTGAATGACTTTTGGAGATTTTTCTCTTTCCTTGGCTTCTTTTTGCACATTAATACAAATTTTTACCTGGGGTGCCCAAACTTTCGATCCCCACTGTATGCGCGCGCGCGCGTGTATGTGTGTGTGTGTATGTATATCTATGTGTATATATGTATCACACACACTATATTTCCAAAAGTACCTTTGCAGCTAGAACAGCTTCAACTCTTTTGGGAAGGCTGTCCACAAGGGTTAGGAATGTTGGGAATGTTTGATCATTCTTCCAGAAGCACATTTGTGAGGTCAGACACTGATGTTGGATGAGAAGTGTTTAAGTGTTCCATCAGTTGACAGAAAAATTGTCTATAAATAAAAACCGGTTAGTACTGTGGGTGCTCTTCCTAGAAGCAAGTTTCCAGCCAAGATGGCTCCCAGCGCATAAAGCAGAATCCTCAATGAGGTAAGGAAGAACCCAGGAGTACCAGCTTAAAGGTGGCTCTTCAGTAATTTTTCATCTTTCCATCTATTTAATCCTCTGCCCTTGTTGTTTTAACTTTGGATAGTAAACTTTTTTTCTCTTACGTCCTCCGACAGTCGCCGCCTCCTCTAAGTCATCACTGTTGGATATTGTCTTCCCATCCGCAGGAATAGCTAGGCATATAGACTTAGTCCAAAGACAAAAGGCATTAGCATATACACACCCATGGGGACTGTCCCATCTGGTCAATACCCCCCCTGCATCACCACTCACAACTCAGTTTTAATCTGCCTAGCGTCAGGAATAGTCAGGCTTCCCTTGTGCTGCGGCTTCAGTCTCAGCCTTCCTAATCTTTTATTTGATTTTCTTTGAAAATGTCAGTTTTTTTTCCTCTTACTTTACTAGCTGTTTATTTTGTCAGCTTCTAGTGTTAGTCTTCTCTTCGGATGAAGATGGATCATGCGGTGCTGGGATTCGGACTGGCCGCCCTGGTTCTCCAGAGCAAAAGGGTCAGATGGACCCCCAGCCCGCCATCGAGCGTTCAGCTATGGTTCGCCCTGGCATTACGAACGACCCATCCCTGTTCGCTGCAGGGATGCAGCCTTGAGGTGGCTACCTCACAGGACTCGTCTGCGGTGCTGCAGCGTCATGTCCCTGGCTCACGGCACTCCCTGTCAGATGAGGACAGAGGTTTTCCGTGCTTAGAGGCTCCCCACGCCATCTGGTACAGGTAAGTACTTTTCTGTGTGGGGCCTCTGTCTGGGGTGGCAGTCTGTGTTGCTGTGTGTTCCCCGTGTCTGTGCCTGTGTGACTCCCTGTGCGATCCCTGCGGGGATCGCTTGTGCAGATCTGTATGTTGCCTGGGGGTCCCTGTCCATGTCACCTAGGTGCATTGTTGGGGATGCAGACGTTTGTGATTGTGCGGCGACCGCAGCGGTGCATTTTCGCACGGCCCGCCATCTTTGCTATGGGCACACATGTGTAGCTCCTCTGGGGCGATCCTGCATGTCATTTTGGCGCCATTCGCCGCCATTTTGTGGGCGGTGGAAAGATCGGTCCGGGCCGCATGTCGGCGGCCATTTTGGCTTAGCCTCCAAGGCATCCCTATGGGGCAGCCATTTTCCCAGTGTCTGGCATATAGTCCAGCCCTCTCCAGCAGCACTTCCTTTCCATCAGCAACACGGACACTGGTAGCAACGCTCTGCAGGTTATCACTCTCAATTTCCCTCTGTATATCGCTTCTGGCTCAGTTTCTTTTCTCCTTTGGGGGTCTTTCATCACTGTAGCAGTAGCGGTGGGCTGCGCACACCGCAGCGTTCTGAAAGGGGACAGTACACTGTTTTTGCACTGTAGTTTGTTCTGATAACTTGAACCATGGATTCTCAGGAAAGCAAGTTTCCTCCAGCTTTAGTGGGGGGTCCCAGTTCGCCTGTGGCTCTGCTGCGACCCGATCTGGCTGCTTTGGTGGCTAATATGAAAATGCTGATGGCTGAACGGGCTGCGAGAAAGAGGCCCAGGTTGTCGCTCTCTTCTGATTCAGATGGGGATATGGCTGCTGCTGCTGCGAGCGTGCCCTTTTCAGGGTCCCGCTCATCCTTGGACCCCCCGGGATCTGAGGGGGAGGCTGAAATGGAGGGTGTTGATACATCCTCCCCAGGGTCGCCTGAAGAACGGGCGACCATGGATGAGTTAATTGTTTCTGTTAAAGAGGATGAGCCCTGTCCTCCGGGCATTGTGTCCTCATTTGGGACGCACAGGACCCGCAAGTCTGCGCAGGTTTTTCCCTGCCCAGCGGAATTCCATTACACTGTTAATGAAATGTGGCGCACGTTGAAACGTCCATTCCTGGTACCTAGTCGGTTCAAATTGCTTTATCCTTTTGCGCCGGCTACGCAATCACGATGGTGTTTGCCTCCACAGGTGGATCACACTGTGGCCGTGTTGAACAAGGCTACCTTGGTTCCTACTGAGGATACCCCGGTTTTCCGGGATCCCACGGACCGGCGGTTGGAGTCTCTAGCCCGCCATTCCTATACGGTGGCGGGTTCGTTGCTCAAACCCGTTTTCGCGTCCGTTCTGGTGGCTCAGCGGTGGCTGATTGGACTAAGATGCTTAGGGGCAATCTCGTGTCTGATGACGGGCCGCCTGCCCGGCTGGAAATGGTGGATCAGATCCACCAAGGAGTCATGTACTTGTGTGATGCAGCCTTAAATGAGGCCCCCTTGGTGGCTCGCCTCTCTAGTGTCGCGGTACTTAACCGCTGACTTATATGGCCGAAGAGCTGGTCGGCCGACCAGTCCTCAAGGAAAACTGTTGCTGATCTTCCCTATGCTGGCTCTCGCCTTTTTGGCGAGGCGTTGGACACCTTGGTGAAAGGCGTCACGGGGGGCAAGAGCACTATGCTGCCCCAGAACCCGAAGAACAAGTCTTTCCGAGGCAAGCGGGGTTCTGCACCTAGATCCAATCAGGGGTCCTTTTGTGCCTTTCGGAAACCAATCCAAGGGCAAGCCCTTCAAGGCTCAGGGCATCCAGAAGAAGCCCTGGGCGGGTAAGCAGAAGGCCGGCAATGCCGGCTCGGCGGGACATTCCGCCTCTGCCTGAAGGGGCGCCCTCACCCGTTTCAGGGGTGGGGGGACGTTTGCGCGGTTTCCTCCAACCTTGGCTGCTCCGGATATCGGACAGGTGGGTTCAGGAAATCGTTCGATCAGGTTACAAGATCGAATTCCTTTCCCGGCCGTCGGACAGATTCTTTCCCTTCAATCTCCATCTGCTTCCGGGGCGTCTACAGGACTTGCATCAAGCGGTGCAGGACCTGCTTGCTCAGGGAGTGATTGTCCCGGTGCCTCATCGGGACAGGTTTCGGGGGTTTTATTCAAATCTGTTTACTGTGCCCAGGAAGGAGGGCAAAGTGCGTCCTATTCTGGACCTAAAAGCGCTGAACCGCTTCGTGCGTGTTCGGAAGTTTCGAATGGAGTCTCTCCGTTCGGTTGTGGCCTACTTGAGTCCAGGAGAATTCCTGGCTTCGATAGATCTGAAGGATGCGTACCTGCACATCCCCATTTTTGAGGGTCATCAGCGGTACCTTCGGTTTGCTATCGCAGAGGACCACTACCAGTTTGTGACGTTCCCTTTCGGTCTCGCTTCGGCACCAAGGGTGTTTACCAAGGTGTTGGCGCCGGTTCTGGGCCTGCTGCGGTCCCAGGGCATTGCGGTCCTGGGGTACCTGGACGATCTGCTTCTGAGATCGCGTGCCAGCCAGGACCTTGTGCGCGATCTGTCCATCACGGTACAGACGCTCCAGGAGTTCGGATGGACCATCAACGTTCAAAAATCGGCGTTGTCTCCATCGCTTCGCCTTCCCTATCTGGGAATGGTTCTGGACTCTGCTCAGGCAAAGGTGTTCTTGCCGGAGGACAAGCTCCGGACTTTGCGGGAACTCGGGTCCCTCAGGGACAATCCGTCCTCGTCACTCAGGACCTGCATGCGGGGCCTGGGGTTGATTGTGTCGGCCTTCGAGGCGATTCCCAGACGGAGATCCTGGCCAGGTGGGACAGACTACCTCCGTCCTTGGATCTGGATGTCTCCTTGAGTCGCCAGACCAGATTGGCTCTTCTATGGTGGATCCAGTCCCCGTCGGTGGCGGAAGGCAAGTCCTTCCGTCCGTTGGTGCGGACAGTGGTTACCACGGACGCCAGCCTGTCGGGCTGGGGTGGAGTCCTGGGCAACCTGTCTGCCCAGGGCATTTGGTCGGAGGAGGAGGTTTAACCAGCTAAAAATTCCAAGTATTTACTTTGTTTTCCCCCTAGCACTGTTGTGCTATATTCACAAAGTTGAATGAGGCTTTTGCAAATTGTAGTGATTTGATTATAGCTGTTAATGAGAGCGGCCAGGTGCAGTTGCCGGCCCCAGTTACTTTTAAAGACAGGTCGGCGGGAGCGGCCACAGCTGGTTGAAGCTCTGCTGGGTGCACTCTGAGTGTCCAGCAGAGGTCACCGCAGGTAATCGCTGGCTGTGCGGAGGACTGCAAATAGCTGTCGCCACGGGCATCCTGTCATTAAAGGTAACGGGGCCAACGGCTGCACCTAGCCGCTCTCATTCACAGCTATAGCTATAAAGAAAATATTTCTGCTGCTACAATTTGCACCAGTGTGAATCTAGCCTTAATGATTCAATAAAGACCCGAGAAATTAGATTTGTTTGTGTTATCAGCTTAAGCACTTTGTATTTGTCTATTGAGTATCGGATCACACGTTGTGGCAAATTACTGCAGAAAACTAGTAGATTCCAAGGAGTTCGCTTAATTTTTCTTGCCACTGTACAAATATAAATAAAAAAATGGTGTCCCTTTTAAGAGACATGTCCTGCCCTTTTAAACCAGGTAGTACAATCCAATTAATGCGTCTTAATGGGCTAATTGTTTTAATTTCTGCTCAAACTTTGCCTGGCAAAAATAAAGGATGACTCCTCTTGTCATAGTAATTAGGCTTTTTACATTAACGGACAAAGAATTAAATGTTAGAAAGGTTGAGCAATTAGGAGGCACACTCAACGTTAAAAGCTGTTGTCTGCTTGCAATTATGTTCTAATGAAGTTGCTGGAGATATTTATAAACCCAGTATGTGGAGTGTTTGAGATGGTAAGAGATTTGCAGTAGGTGTTAGTAAGTGCTAAAATGTAGGCTATAACAGAAGGGAAAGTGGCACAAACTGAATCCTTGCCTACAGCACTTATTCAGGTCTGGAACCCCTAATAAAGTGGTTTGCACATTATAAAACTGCATTATAGAAACAATTTGTGTATAGTAGAACATTTTTGATAGGGCAAAATAAAATGTGTGAGACAAAATTTTTTGCTTGCTACAGAGCCTTTATAATTTGGAAGCAGACTGGCTGGCAAAGGGAAAAAAAAAAAACTTTTATACAGTTAGGTCCATATGTATTTGGACACAGACACAATTTTTATACTTTTGGCTCCATATGCCACCAGAATAAAATTCTAAAGACACAATCCAAATTAATTTTAAGTGAAGACTTTCAGCTTTATTTCAAGGGTTTGAACATCAATATCCAGAACAAATTTTTGGAACTGAAACCATTTTTAATACACAGTCCCCTCCATTTTTACAGGCTCGTTTGTTACATAGTTACATAGTTAGTGAGGTTGAAAAAAGACATCAGTCCATCCAGTTCAACCTATGATGTGTGTGTGTTTGCTTTTAACCGTACATTGTGTACCCCTGTATGTTGTGGTCTTGTAGTTTTTTGAAACTATCAATGCTTCCAGCTGATACGACTGCTTGGGGAAGAGAATTCCACATCCTTACCACTCTTACAGTGAAGAACCCCTTACGCATTTTAAGGTTAAACCGCCTTTCCTCTAGTTTTAGTGAATGGCCACGTGTCTTATTGTATCTCCTCTCTCTGAATAGTTTGTTCCTTATGCTAGGGTCGCCAGTACAGTATTTGTACATTGATATCATATCATATCAATGTTTGTAATTGGACAAATGAATATTATCATAAATAAAATGTTAATTTTTAATATTTTGTTGAGAATCCTTTACAGGCAATGACTGCCTGAAGTCTGGAACCCATGGACATTACTAAAGACTGGGTTTCCTCCTTTCTGATGCTCGAACTGCAGTTGTCTTCAGTTCTTCGTTTGTGGATCTTTCTGCCTTTAATTTTTGCCTTCAGGAAGTGAAATGCATGCTCAATTGGGTTGAGATGAGGTGATTGACTCGGCCATTGCAGAATATTCCACTTTACCTTCAAAAGCCCCTGGGTTGCTTTTGCAGTGTGTTTTTGATCATTGTCTATCTGTACTGTGAAGCACCATCCAACTTTGCTGCATTTGGCTGAATCTGGTCTGACAGTATATCACTAAACATGGCAGAAGTCATCCGGCTGCTTCTGTCTTCCATCACATCATCAATAAACACCAATGACCTAGTGCCACTGGAAGCCATGCATGCCCATGCCATCACACTGCCTCCACCATGTTTTACAGATGACGTTGTGTGCTTTGGATCATGAGCTGTTCCAAGCCTTCTCCACAATTTTTTCTTCCCATCATTCATGTACAGATTAATCTTTGTTTCATCCGTCCAAAGAATACTTATCCAGAACTGGCTAGGTAGGCTTTTAGATGTTTTTTGGCAAAGTCTAAACTGGCTTTTGTATTCTTCAGGCTTATGAATGGTTTGCTCCTTGTGGTGAACCCTCTGTATTTGATCTCGTGAAGTCTTCTCTTGATTGTAGACTTTGACAATGATACGCCCACCTCCTGCAGAGTGTCCTTCACTTTTCTGGATGTTGTGAATAGGTTTTTCTTTACCATAGAGAGGATCCTGCGATCATTCACCACTGTTGTCTTCCATGGACGTCCAGGCCTTTTTATGTTGCTGAGCTCACCAGTGTGTTCTTTCCTCAGAACTAACCAAACTCCACTCCTAATGTTACTGCTATCTCTCTGATGAATTTGTTTCACTTTTGAAGCCTTACAATGGCCTTTTTCACTTGCATGGACAGCTCCTTTGAATGCATGATGTAGGTTCACAGCAATAGATTCCAAATGCAAATACCACACGTAGAATTGATTCCAGACCGTTTACCTGCTTAATTGATGAAGAAATAATGAAGGGGTAGCCCACACCTGACCATTAAACCACTTTTGATTCAGTTGTCCAATTACTTTTGGTTCTTTGAAAAAGTGCTATTCTTAAGAGCTGTAATTCCTAAACCCTTCCTCCGATTTGTATGTACGTACCCTAAAATTAAACCTAAGAGTGTGCACTTTGAACCCATATCCATTATATAACTATAGCTTGAAAATGTTTTGGTAAATTAAAATTGTGCATGTGTCCAAATATATGTGGACCTAACTGTAAATTCTCACATTAGGCTGTTCCAAAATGAACATCTAACCACATGTAATTTACTTTGTATGGGTTAATCTGGTGAATTTAATAGTTTGCTGGCCTTATGAAGCCAGATGTATTTCCTATCCAATGAATGGGAAATTCATTCATTGAGAGGTACACACTTCTGATTTGAAATGCAATACCTGTAAACCTGCGCACAAGGACTGAAGCATCAACAAAAAGTGGGTTCCAAAGTCATTTTTCAGCAAATTAACCTGATGCAGGTCTTTACCAAGGTATCCCAACACCTTAATTTTGTATAGTAATATGGGTGACACTATGGCTCTGTATATCGCTGAGTCTAATGCACGTCAGGCATGATATAGAGTTGCAACTTGGTAAGTCCTAATATTTTAGAAGCCAAGAAGAGGATCTAAACCTTAGAAGAGTGGTCACCCACTTGTTCTATTGTACGCTACTGTGTTTGTGAATGTGGGACAATGCTGCTTGATTATTACTCAGGACAGCCTGTCCCTTTGACTACATTGCAAGCATGCACTTGCTGCAAAGTTTAATTTGTTTGCCCTGTTTTTGGCACTATAAATGCAGTTTATAGTGTTTTATCTCTCTTGGTCCTAAAATAAGCTCTCAAAAGCAGTAATGTAGAGGTGTTATAATTTAGTCATAAGTTGCCTGTTCAAGTGCTACCCCAATTCCAAAAGAGCTAGGATGCTGTATAAAATCTACATAAATGCAGAATGCAAGGATATGCAAATCTCAAAAACCCATATTTTTTTCACAATAGAAAATGGAAAACACATCAAATGTTTAAACTGAGAATATGTATAAATTTAAGAAAAAATAATAGGGTAATTTTTTTAATAGATAGCAGCAACACGTCTCAAAGTTGGGGCATAGCAACAAAAAGCTGGCAAAGTAAGTGGTGCTAACACTATGTAGGTTGATTGGCAACAGGTCAGTAACATGATGGGGTAAAAAAAAGCACATCCTAAAGAATCAGAGTGTCTCAGAAGTAAAGATGAGCAGAGATTCACCAATCTGTGAGAAACTGCATCTAAAAACTGCCGAACAATTTGAGAATAATGTTCTTTGGCGTAAAATTGCATAGACTTTAAATATATCATCATCTACAGTACATAATATCAACAGATTCAGAGAATCTGGAGAAATCTCTGTGCTTTAGGGACAAGGCCAATGCACAATATTTGATGTCTGTGATCTTCAGGCCTTCAGACAGTACTGCATTACAAACAGGCATAATTCTGTACATCACTGCATGGGCTCAGGAATACTTCCAAAAATCACTGTCTGTGAACACAGTTTGCCTTGCCATACAAAAATGCAAGGTAAAGCTGTATCCTGCAAAAAAGAAGCTAAATCTGAACATAATCCAGAAACTCCACTGTCTTCTCTAGGCCAAAGCTCATTCAAAATGATCTATTATAAACTGGAAAACTGTATTGTGGTCAGACAAATCTAAATTTTACATTCTTTTTGGCAAACATGGATGCCTCGATTAAATAGAGGAGAGGGACCTTCCGGCTTATCGTGCTCAGTTAAAAAAAAGCCTACATAGAAACATAGAATGTGTCGGCAGATAAGAACCATTTGGCCCATCTAGTCTGCCCAATATATCTGAATCCTATGAATAGTCCCTGGCCTTATCTTATATGAAGGATAGCCTTATGCCTATCCCATGCATGCTTAAACTCCTTCACTGTGTTTGCAGCTACCACTTCTGCAGGAAGGTTATTCCATGCATCCACTACTCTCTCAGTAAAGTAATACTTCCTCATATTACTTTTAAACCTTTGCCCCTCTAATTTAAAACTGTGTCCTCTTGTGGTAGTTTTTCTTCTTTTAAATATGCTCTCCTCCTTTACCGAGTTGATTCCCTTTATGTATTTAAAAGTTTCTATCATATCCCCTCTGTCTCTTCTTTCTTCCAAGCTATACATGTTAAGGTCCTTTAACCTTTCCTGGTAAGTTTTTTCCTGCAATCCATGTTCGTATACATATTCATATACATTTCCGATCGTATGGAAGCACATTAGTGCATACAGAATAGGCAGCTTGAATATCTGGAAAGGAACCAGTAACGCTGAAAGATATATCCAAGTTTTATAGCAGCATATGCCCCCATTCACGTGACATATTTTTCAGGGAAGGCATTGCATATTTCAGCAGGACAATGCTAAACCGCATACTAAATCTATGACAACAGCATGGGTTAGCAGTGGAAGAGTCTGGGTGCCCAACTGGCCTGCCTGCAGTCCAGACCTTTTACCAACTGCACATATTTGGCACATCTTGAAATGAAAAATACAAGAAAGACGACCCAGGACTGTTAAGCAATGTTATATCATTAGAATGCTATATCAGGCAAGAATGGGACAACATTCCTTTCCCAAAACTCCCATCAACTGGTCTCCTCAGTTCCCAGAAGTTTACAGAATGTTGTAGACAGTTAAGTTGCTGCTCAAGGGGAGCTTGATATGAACAATCCTCCACACAACTCATTAGAAACACGTGCTAGCCTGGATCGTTGAGCTGTGCAGGTAGATGAATGCAGGAGACTTGGACGGCTGCACCGTGAAAACAATCATCTGCTTTATTGTAATTAAATAAAATAAGTCTCCTGCATTTGTTTAGAGTGTTGCTAAAAGAAGAGCGGATGCTACATTGTAATAATCATGGCCTGGTCCCAACAATTTTTGGTTCCTGTTGCTGCCATTAACTTCAAAATTACCCTATTTTTTTCTTGGTGTAAACACTTGATGTTTTCTATTTTTTTCTATTGTGAATAAAATATGGTTTTATGAAACTTGCAAATCAGTGCATTTTTTTTTTAATGTAGATTTTACACAGCATTCCATCTTTTTTGGAATTAGAGTTGGTAAGTATGCACAAGCTTTCGTTTTCTAACATATTACATAACATAACTGTAACTAAATTTTGGTGCATGTAGCAGATAAAAAAACATCTTCAAACACAAAGGATGAAGAAAAAAATTCCACATTCATCCAGCATTTTGTACAGTGCTGCATGTTGAACAAATATGAATAAATTTACTATGCCTGAATATCCAGTCCTAACCTATGCACGGCTGATCATCTGTTTCATCATCATACTGTGTACTAAATGACTATGGAGGATCTTACACAACAGTGAGTAAATTTCAAACTGGATGACACCTCAGAGAAACATTGCAGTAAAGAATTTTTCTTTTTGAATCCAGGCTCCATTAGGCACCTCATCGCTGAAAATGACATCTCATCAGCCTAGCACAAGTAAAATTTATAACAACATTAATACAACAAACCCAAGACTCAAATCCCAGAACAAGCAGCCGTGCAGCAAAATCCAACAAGAGCATATTAAATTCAGACGTTGAGACAAAGTGCAGAAACTTCAACAATAATCCATGTGTAGTAATTAGTGTGGCTTTGAGTGGTTCATGACAAACTGCTGTCTTAATTATGTAGGGGTAATATTAAGTATGAAAAAAAAAAAGCTTTTTCCTTGGCCGTGTCAATAGCAACCAGTTATTTTATTCCAATCCGTGCTTCACAAATGGCAGTTGAAAGCCAATGGGTTGCTGTGGCATACAACAAGATTTTCTTTCCCCTCTTAACCCTTTTCTTACATCAGCCCCTACAGTATATGTCTACATCAGTGTTTTCTTTTACAGTATAATTTCATTGAATTTTTTTCAGTTTTCCAGCAATTAGAAAAAGAACCAAAATATACATCTTGGCAAAGGAGGAAACCCTAATAAAGAAGTAGAGTAAATAATGTAGGTTTAATACATGCAACGTGGTATGCAAATAATGGATGGCTTGGGGAGCTAAGGTGGGCACAGCGTACCAATGAGTAAAAACATTGTACCTCATCCAACATAATGGGAGAGGAGGTGAAGAAAGGAGAAACCGGGGGGTGGACAGGGGAAACTAATTGAGAAAACAAGGGGAGGATGAGATCATTCCTGTGGGGAATCTTTGCCCTTTATCTATACTAGGCCCTTCAGGTCTGATACAGATTTTTAGAGGAACCACACACCAAAAAATAATTAAAAAATGGCATGGGGTTTCCCCCAAACTCAATAATAGACCCTTATCCAGGCATGTTAGCCAGGAAAAAGGGGGGGGAGCAAGAGCCCCCTCCTCCTGAGCTATGCTACCAAGCCACATACCCTCAAAATAGGGGCATTGCTTAGGGTGCTCTTCCCCACAACCCTGGCCTGGTGGTTGTGGGGCTGACTTATTGGAATCTGGAGGCCCCTAGATCCTGGCCCCCACCCCCCATATGAATGAGTATGGGGTACATAGTACCCCTCTCATTTATTAGAAAATAAAAAAGTTCCAAGTAAAAAAAAAAAAATCCTACATCAAGTTTTTGACAAGTCCTTTATTCATAAACCAAAAAAATAAATGTCTCCTTAGGTAGATCCAATGTCAATCACGCTGAACCCTGGCGGTTGACCCGCAACCCGAAAAAAAAAAACTCCGCTGAAGTCTCTTGCCGTCTTGACAGTTTTTAAATAACTAAGGGCCAGGGGGCATCGGACATCATCACAGGGTGACCCCCTCGCCCTTGTGACATCGGCCCAGCATGCCCCCATCGATGATGTCACAAAGGGACGGTATCACCCGGTGACCTCATTGGGTGCCCCCACCTCTTATTTATTCAAGAACTGTCAGGTGACACAGCCTTCGTCAGAAGCAAAGCTTTTTTTTTTTGGGTCAACGGTGGGTGTTCAGTGTGATTGACGTTGGATCTACTTTGGGGGACAGTAATTGTTTTTTTTTTTTTTTTTAACAAAGCACTTGTCAATAACTGTTGTGTTCTTACTAACTTTTGCACTTCTAACGATTGCGGCGATACATCCCGTGTGGTTTGAACAGTTTACATATGCGGGCGTGACTTGCGTATGCGTTTGCTTCTGTGCATAAGCATGGAGGGACTGGGCGCCTTAAATTTTTTTTTTTTTCTTAATCTTATTTTTTCACGGTCCATTTAAAAGAAAAAAAGTGTTTGTTTGCTTTTATTGCTGTCATGAGGAATGTAAGCGTCCTTTGTGACAGTAATAGGCAGTGACAAGTACTCTTTATGGAGGGATCTGGGGTCTAAAAGACTCCAAACCCCTCCTCTGCACGTAATTTTTTTAAAATCAGGCGCCTTTAAGTGATGTCATGACACCGCTTCCGAGTTTTTACATCGGAGACCCAATCAAAGCCGAATGCTGCTTTGTTCAGGTCTTCGGCCAGCCAGCAGACAGGCCGGCTGGTCGCTCTGGTCTCCCGGTGGAACGGGAGACCTCAGCTATCCGCGGGAGGGGGGATCATGGCAGTGGGATGTCTTTAAAAACTTGGGAAGTCACAGGGTACACCACAAAATTGGCTTTCCTCCACCATGCATGTCTGGTGCAATGCAAAATAATGCCATTACACTACGAATACATACTATGCTAATGTATGGTACCCATGGTGTAAAATGTCAGTGATACAGTCAGTATGCCAAAAACAGCGCCATCATCAAAATCCACCAATCGAAAGCACTCTTCCCGGTTTTTTGATAGTTATGCCCTTTATCCAAGTATACAGCCAGGTGGCCGGGAGAGAAGGGCTGCGAGTTACCACTGCAATGTTAATCATTTACCTTAAATATTTAAAGTCACTGACCTGGAACATTTTATGCAGAAAGAGTAGTCAGACATCAGTACCTAACCATTTAGTCTGATAGCTAGGCAACTTGTATTCATGAAAAGATCATCAGATTAGATTTAAAGGAGGCGATTTATTAAAACTCTATAGAGTGCAAAATCTGGTGCAGCTCTGCATAGAAATGACTCAACTTGTTAAAAACCATGCACACCATACCATGCACAGCTGAACCAGATTTTGCACTCGCAGGTTTTAGTAAATCAACCCCAAAATATAGTTGATCTGAAACTATCGACAATTGATTTATTTTTTTCTAGAATTGTTTGAGATATTTAAGTTTGTGGATTAATAAATTATAATTCAGGTGTGCGTTATCCCATGCTCCCTAACCTGATGTTTCCCTCACTTCTACCCTGTGTCTGATGGCTGCAACTAAATAATTGTGTTTCCCCAACTGCAAACATAATAAAATAAAAAATGTTGGCTGCGCCTATACAAAGGTTTCACATTTATTGCATAATATCCACTTGTATTAAAACTTGAGACAGTGCGCTTTAAAAAAAAAAAAATCATCCGACGAGGTAGCAGCTCCCGTTTTCTCTCATATGTTCCACAAACACAGTCCTTTTCATCTGGTTCCTCCCACGCATATCGTTACGATCACATGACTCCCCATGTGAGCGTGGGAGGTGTCGGGTTACAGAGGACTGTGTTTGTGGAACATATGAGAGCATACAGGAGCTGCTGCCCCATCGGATGATTACATTAAAGCGCACTTTCTCAAGTTTTAATGTAAGTGGATATTATGCAATAAATGTGAAACCTTTATATACTACACAATGGGAGTGTATCCTTTAAGCCTCATGCACACTGGACATTCTTACAGCAGCAGTTTTTGGCATCAGATGTTTTTTTCTGCAGCCAGTAAACTCCCCAGCATGTTATCCTATGTGTCCATGCACACAGAGGCTGTTATCAGCAGTTTTAGGCAGGGGGGTTTTCTGGCTGGAAAAATACCCAGAACTAGTGGGTTTTAAGAGGCGTTTTATAGCTGTAAAATCGCTCTAACTCTGACAAATCATGAAAAACATGGCTATTCAAAGCTTATCAACGTTTTTGAGCCATAAGCTTTTGTGGGAGTATAGTGGAGATATGCCGGTTTTCGGTAATTCAATATATCGCGGTATTGCATACCCACGGTGTTGTTATTGTGGTCATTTTCAAAATATTGTGTTTTTCTGCTCTCCAAGTCTGCCTTTTGGATTGATACTTTTCAGTGAGCTGACTCCTATGAAACAGTTCACTCACTCAATGGAGACAGGTCTGGTAATACTATCCTAGAGTGAGAGCGCTTAGCCTCCTCCCTGTAACCAATCAGACAGCTCCCAGCACACACCCACATGCTTCTTCCAGGGCTCAGCCAAAGACAGAAACACTGCCTACTACAAGCAAGTCTCTGCAAATACCTTTACATAGATTATGATAGATATAGATATATATTTATACATACACGGGCATAGCAACATATATATTGTATGCACAGGCATAGCAACCCACATTACATAATTATATAGCCATCAAGCAGTGTCTGGCCTACCTGGGGACTGGTCCTGGCGCTCGGCTCTGATCCGATGGCCTGGTCTTTAAAGGGGCAAATCCTTGCGGTCCAGAAGTGGCTAAACCTGCAGAAGGACCGGTGTTTTTATTTATAAATTACTTTACTATTGCTTTAGGCCGGGTTCACCTGTATGCGGGTTGGTGGCCCACATTTGCACAGGCATAGCAGCCCATTGATTCGAATGGGCTTGAGCTGCTATGCCTGCATTTTTGGCTGAAAAAAGGTGCATGCAGAATTTAAAAAAATGCAGTGACCGTGAAAGGCATCCTGCTTTTGCACCATGCGACTTACCCTGCAGTTCCTGCACATGCAAACTGTGTTTTTAAATGCTGGGCCAACGTATATAAAAATGCAGAAAGCTTGCCAGAGCAGGGACTGCAGGTAAGTCGCATGGTGCAAAAGCAGGATGGATTTCACGGCCTATGCATTTTTTTTTTTTTTAAATGCTGCATGTACCTTTTTTCTGCGGAAAATGAGGGCATAGCAGCCCATTCAAATCAATGGGCTGCTATGCCTGTGCAAATGTGGGCTGCCAACCCGCATACATGTGAACCAGGCCTTAAGCAATAGTAAAGTAATTTATAAATAAAAACACTGGTCCTCCTGCAGGTTTACCCACTTCTGGACTGCAAGGATTTTCCCCCTTAATGACCAGGCCATCAGATCGGAGCTGAGCTCCAGGACCAGTCATCACCAGGTAGGCCAGACACTGCTTGATGGCTTATTTTAGGCCTGGTTCACAGAGTCTGTACTGACTGACTATATAATAATGTGCAAAAGTGAACCAAAGTCCCTAAATTCAGCAATGAAATTCAAGTGAGGTAGAAATTTAATAATTGAATACCGTGATAATACCGTATACCGTGGCAAAAACTTAATCGCAGCATGAAAATCTGATACCGTCACATGCCTAGAGTATAGTTTTGCTAAAAAACGCTGAAAAACGCTACTGCAAGAAAGCTGAAAAACTCCTGCTACAGCTTTGTACTGACGTTTTAAAACGTCCAGTGTGCATGAGGCCTTACATCGGGGACGTGGAGGAAAGGAAGTCCAGACAAAGCCAGCTCAGTGAGGAGAGTGCAAACATTCAACAGCTGAGCAGCCTGGAATTAACCCCATCAGGGGAAGGTGATTTTAGACCCGGAAACAGGTCTAAACTGGAGGTGAGCGCAGTGGCGAAAGGTGGTGGGAGTCACCGCACAATTGTAGTAACTGAAATCCACAATGGTGAAGGTGAAAAAACAGCAGAATATGAGAAGCACGTTTAAAGGGAAAAATATTTGAAAGAAGAAAAGCACTGCTAATTGAATTCTAGTCATCTGGGACTGTCGCATTTGTTTTATTGTACACAAGGTTTGTCACTGAATAATGATAGCAGTTTTGTGGTTTGAAAGTAAGGTTTTGGTTTAGAAACCTTAATTGGATTGCAAAAGGATAGCCAACATTTTTGATTTTATTTGGATTACTAAATTACCAGATGGAAATGGACACTTGGACAAAAAACAAGTTGTTTGCTGTATGATGACCGACGAGACATTGCATTTTACTTCTGTGCCTAATTCACTATGTTGTCCTTTTAAGCTCTCCTTTTATAACTATGTATGATACCTGCACTTTGATTTGTAGCAGTTATGGCTTTTCCCGATAACACCGCAAATAGATGTAAATTTAGTGCCACTGTTATCTGTATTCCTAAGTAATGAATATATCCGTTGTAGAAATACACTTAATTTTTTTTAAGTTTTAATCATTTGTTCTTTTAATTGTCTGTTAGTATGGGGATGGGAGTGGCTTTCCACACAGAACCTTTCAAAAGTGGAGCCTGTGTGATTACTGAGCACATTACTCATTCTAGATTAGTTATTAAGTTGAGCCTAAATTATAATTTCCCAAATATTGCCACTGCAGCAAATGGCTCATTAAATGCAGACTTTGTGATAAATAGCTTTTCTGTTCAAAAATATCAGGGGATGAGAAAAAAAAGCTGTGTTGCATATTTTACTAGTTTGAGTGATGCAGTACATATAAGGTTGAGTAGTTTGAGTTCTCTTGGCAGTGAATGCTTTATCAGCGTCACACTTTGTCCCTAGATCGTAGAGGGGGTTACAGGAGCAGCTAAGAATAACAGTTTGTAAACGTTAATGTATCTAAGCACGAACCACACACCAGCCGAAAGTTGAACAGTTCAGAATCTGGCCAACTTGTATCTTTTTCTGTCAAATGGTCTTGCTAAAAAAACAGTATTCGATCAGAGCTTGAGCAAATGGCTGCAAGCACTTAATTGTTTTTTTCGGGACGGGAGTGAGAGGGTACCCTGTCAGGATACAATAGCACATTGGGAGAAGGAAAAAAAAAAAACGGAACGCTGGTTGGACAAAAAAAAATAAATAAAAATGAATATGCATTTCCAGCTTAACCAGTTTCCGCCCCGGCCTATAGCAGATTGACGTCCAGACGGGACTCTGTGACAGCAGACATTTACACTGAATATCAGTGCAGCATATCCGTGCTGCCTGATCAGTCCCTTTTCATCAGTGCAGCTTATCAGTGTAGCCTTATCAGTGCACATCAGTGAATAAGTAAAAATTACTTGCAAAGTCTTAACCGAAACGAAAAATTTTTTTTTTTTTTCAGAATGTTCTGTATTTTTTCCTTTGTTTAGCAAAAAATGAAAAAAGCCCAGTGGTGATTAAATACCACCAAAAGAAAGCTCTATTTACAAAAAAAAAGTGTTAAAAATGTAATTTGAGTACAGTGTTGCATGACTGCCCAGTTGTCATTAACCACTTCAGCTCCAAATGTTTTTTCCCCCTAATGACCAGGCCATTTTTGGCGATACGGCGCTACATTATTTTAACTGACAATTGTGCGGTCGTGCGACGCTGTACCCCAAAAAAATTGTCCTTTTTTTTTAAAAAAAAAAAAAAAACCTTTTCCCACAAAGAGCTTTCTTTTGGCAGTATTTTAATTATCATTTTGTGGCGTTACCCTTTGGTCTCGCTTCTTGGGTCTTCACAAAAGTGTTTGCCACGGTGCTAGCATTGCTGTGTCAACGGTGTAACGTGGTACTGGGCTACTTGGACAACCTCCTTCTGCGAGCAGAGTCTCCTGCTCTGGTGGAAAACTTGGAGATCACCATACAAACTCTGGAATTCGGCTGGATTCTTAATTTTTAGAAGTCTTCTCTGGTTCCGTCCACAAAGCTGGGCTCCTAGGGAGTGCTTTCCAACTATGTGGGGAATTGACTGACTGCAGGAAGAGAGATCTGTGTTCCTGATTAGTAGGAATACAAGATCTCTCTCTTCCTATCTGACAGAATGACGGTCTGCCGTTCTGTCATTCCTCCTAATGATCGCGGTTGGCTGTCGACCATCGTGGCAGCCGGTCCCGCTGTGTCCAATCACAGTGGGAGCGCGGCTCCAGTGGTGAGCGCCTCAGAATTGATAGAAAAAAAAATCCCATACAGGTACGTGATTTTGCACTTTAGCGCCGCCCTGCCGCAGTACATGTACGTGGGGCAGTCCTTAAGTGGTTAATTAGATATGTTTATCTTAATAGGTGTGAGTTGTTGGCAGGGTCTCCTTAACTTCATTAGATAAGTCTATTCTTCCGGCTGGCTCAGCTTTCTCAGGAGTCTCGGGCGGTTCCTCTATGTATGGGCAGGCTTATTGTAACCAAGGCAATCAAACAACTTGGGTACAACCAGCCTGCCAGATTTTACACACAATTATCGCTAGTGGCTTGTATAGCCACTAGCAATAATCAGTCGACTTCCGGTGGGCGGTTCTTCCCTGCGCCGGTAGAATACAATGGTTTGGCGGAAGGGATTCCCCTGTCAACACTGGTTGCAATAAATAATTTTGCTCACTGTATGGCCTGCCTAAAGCCCGGGACTGGGTCAATTTAGTAGTTTTCTCCCATATACAGTGCTCAGGATAAATGAGTACACCCCAACAGATTTGTCAGAAAACCTTTACTTTCCTGTCAATATGACTTTTTTAAGGGAAAATATACTACAAGATACTACCACAAATGTGGACCATTGATTACAATCAAGATTTGGTAATTTACACACACAAAGTATTTATCCTAACCAATTCATTCAAGACCTTGTTGCATAAATGAATACACCCCATTGAAAGCCTTAGGAGCAAAGCTAAATTTTAGATGAAAAAATCCTAATTACAATTCAACTACAGGTGAGTCCAATTATTCTTTAAACAGGTGTCTACTAGACAGTGGATTACAAAAAGGCGTTCCTTAACAAGGAAAACCTCTTCCAATTTCATGCTGTCAGCAAAGGCACCTCATGGAAGAGAAATGTCACAAGGCGTGAGAAAGAAAATAATTTCTTTACACAAGAAACGTGAAGGCTACAAAAAGATCATCAAACCTTTACTTATCATCAAAATACTGTAGAAAAACTGATACAAAATTAAATAACAGAAATGAAACCATTTCTCAGAGACGTCCAGTCCGTTCACGGAAGTTAACACCTCAACAGGAGCAACTTCTGATAAGAAGGGTTGAAGAAAATCACTATGCAAGTTTACTGCAATTAGCTAATGAAGAAGAAAACCAAACCGGGGTGATTGTTTCCCGTGACACAATATGGCGTACACATCCGATCCAATCCAACCCGCTGGATAGATGAACTTTTTAAGTGGATCTTGACGGATAGGATGACAGACGGGTGTCAGTGGACCCATCTCTGCTGACATCCGCCTCTCCATAGAGGAGAATGGGTGGCCCGATCAGGCCTGCCTAAAAAATAGACAGGCGGACCTGATCGGTCCGATCGTGTGAAAGGGGCCTTAAGAAAACGCATTTAAAGTCCACAGGACATTTTGTTAACATTGCTTTTCTGTATCTAATCCCAGCTATGTCTTTTTATATCCAAGCTATTTACTCTAATTTGCTACTGCTCATTCTTCTTTCAAACCGATTAAATGGAGGTGAGTGGTGCTTTTAGTGGCAGGCATTCTGGTGTAAAGGAAAGCTTGTGAGGTCCACATTGTTCCTTAAGTGGTTCCTTTTGCAGTACATAATTTGTACTATTTCCTTTTTATATTCACTTCTGTGAGCATATGTAGAAGCGTGATGGGACAGCTCTGCTTTCCATTGTACAGAAATAACGCAGGATACTGTTGATGCACCCACCTTAAGAAAGTGCACTTAACCCGCTGTTTAAATGCTTGTGTCGCAGTGTAGACCTTAACCGACTACTGGCTCCTCGCCAGCATAATACCGTCAAATAATGGAAGTAATCTAGCCAAAGCTTTTCCTTTTCACTGCAAACCTTGGACTTTCTAAAGCTAGAAGTGGATGTTCTCTACTTCTCTAATGGAAAGGCCCATGTTGTTTTGAATTAACTTAAACAGAAAATAAGTGCTGCTTTCTAAGGATATTATATGTTCACTACATAAGTATCCTTCAGAGCATCCCCCCCCCCCCCCCTTCGCTCTTCGTAATGGCAATGTGATTCTTGTTGTAAATATTTTATTGATATGTGCTTACACAGATACGTCTTAAAAATTGGTATTGATTGTAGTTAAGTTTATGTGATTGAAACTGTCTTATACTTGTAGCTTAAAAGGAAAATATAGCTTGTTTCCTTTTTTTTTTTAATTATTCGGAAATCCTGTTTTTTTTTTTTTTTTTTTTTTTTACTTTCAATTTTTAAACCTATCCAATAAAATTTCGTCATACATTTTGGCCAAAATTTACTCTGTTACATGTCTGTTAAAAAAAAATCGAATAATGCAGTGGGCAATCTTTCACTGACACTGAGTGGGAACTGACTAAGTTCCAGGGACATCACCAGTGACACCAGACTCCCGTTATGTACATCCACAGAGGATGTTGGTGGGGGTCGCCCATGCCCTAAACCCGGGGAGATAGGCAGCGACGCACCGGTACATCGCTTTGCCTCTGCGGGCTACCTGCCCGCACTACATTGCAGGCAGGCGATCCACAAGTGGTTAAAAATTACAGGAAGTGTGTGCTTCTTTCCTTCATTGTCCAATAATAGGCTAGAGCAGTGTTTCTCAACTCCGGTCCTTAGGGCACACAAACAGGCCAGGTTTGCAAGAAAATTGAAATTCATCACAGGTGATATCATTTGCTGCTCAGTGATTGCAGTATTCTAGTCTGCATCTCCCAAAGGTAATACTTAAAATCTGGCCTGTTAGTATGCCCTGAGGACCAGAGTTGAGAAACACTGGGCTAGGGACATATTGATTGATTTGTTGTAGGGTTTCACTCAATGCCATCTTCCATTATCTCTCAGCATTTTGTGTCCTATGCTAACAGCCACTTTATTTAAAACCAGGGTCTCCAAACTGCAGCCCATGGGCCAAATTTGGCCAGCAGCTAGGGTCAGTGGTGCATTCTTTATGTGGGCCCACTGTGCTCCCACATTGGTCTTGTGTTGGATACCCCACACATTCATACACACTACAATTTCCAGTACAGATTCCCCTTGCTGTACAGTTATCGTCCCTGTCATTGGTTGCAAGATCCGCCAATCCCCTTGAAATCTTGTTTCCCTCGACATTCACAGACGGACTGAACTTCTGCATCCAGCCCAGCTCCCATCCTGCTGCTAGGGCAACAATGCAAGTGTAAAGTAAGGGACCTTTATGTAAAACCCCAAAGTCCCATAGCTTATCAACACTCAGTTCAAAAGCCTGCATCGCTGATCGTATAGGGGTGCATTAGTGCATATGAAATGGGCAGCTTGTACATATGGAAAGGCACCATCAATGCTGAAAGATACTTGTATATACAGGTTTTTGAGGCAGCTTATGCTCCCATACAGACGACCTCTTTTTCTGGGAAGGTCTTGTGTATTTCAGTAGGACAATGCTGAACCACATACTGCATCTATGGCAAGAGCATGGCTTTGTAGCAGAAGAATCCAGGTGCTTAACTGGCTTGCTTGGAGTGTTAACCACTGCAACACCAGGCCAATTCTGACACTGCTCCCATACATGTAAAAAGCAGAGGTCCTAGAGAATAAAATGTTGGTGGTTGCAATTTTTCTTGTCACGTGGTGTTTGTGCAGCAGTTTTTCAATTGCAATTTTTTTTGGAAAAAATACAATAGTGAATTTTAATGCACATAAACACAATATAATACCGAATTGTTGGTAAAATATAAAAGATATTACGGTAAGCAAATAAATACCTAACATGTCACGCTCATGGAATGGCGCCAAACTATGGTACTTCAAAATCTCCATAGGCAACACTTTATAAGCTTTTACAGGTTACCAGTTTAGAGTTACACAGGGCGTCTGACGCTAGAATTATTGCTCTCGCAATAACGTTCATGGTGATATCTCACATACGTGGTGTGAACACGAGCTGCTTTTGCGGCAACAAACATGCATAGGGCAGCCTATTGAAGTAAATTGATAATCAAAGAAAGAGCAGCACTAAACCAAATCGCAAAATAAATTTCCCATAATAAACTGAACAAAAAATGTGAAGAAATATATATATCAACAACCATAATAAAATGACAGTGTAGACCAAGGGAATAAAGTCCACAGAATAGAAAACCTATATCCCAGTGCAGTGAATAATCACAGAACAGGGTAGTGCCACCTTCTTTGCTCCAGTCCTCAATGTGAAAACCTTCACCACTTGTAAAAAGGACTGCTCATAGACATGACAAGATCATAGTGCAATGACCTGAATGGTAGGGTTTTTTACACTTCGCCCCGGTTCACACTTATGCGATGCGGGAAGGCTGCGAATCCGCAGCCTGTTCCCGCATCGCACACGCACCCCCGGCAGTTCACACTGCCATATGCGATACGCTGGGGGTGTCAATGTAATCTTAACGACACCCCTAGTTTGATCGCATAGCGCAGTGCGATCTTGCAGTTCGCACAGGATCGGATCGCACAAGTGTGAACCGCTGTGCGATCCGATCCTGATGCGGCTGCAAAAAAGGGTCCTGTGCGTGTTTGCTGCGGGTGCGGTGCGAATTTAGCCATACAAAGTGTATGGCTAAACTCGCACCGCACAGCCGATCGCATGTAATGAAGGAGCAGTGCGCTCCGACATTACATGCGAACCCCGCACTCGCATAAGTGTGAACCGGGGCTTACTCTTGTATACTGGATGATGTTACAAGAACTTGTTTATTGGGAATCATGTAAGTTTTTTCAAATTTTGTCTTGACACCAATCTATGTGGAGCGGATTCATCGCATTGTTACATATGGAAACGTTTAGCGTCTTCTAGTACCACTCCTGGACACATTCAAAACGTGGTTACCCAGTACCTGTATGGTTAACTGAGTCCATATGTTCTGGTAAGCAGTCATTTTTACAAGTGGTGGAAGGTTTTCACATTGAGGATTGGAGCACAGAAGGTGGCACGACCCTGTTCTGCGATTATTCACTTCACTGGAATATAGGTTTTCTATTCTGTGGACTTTATTCCCTTGGACTGCACTGTCATTTTATTATTGTTGTATTTCGTCACATTTTTTGTTCAGTTTATTATGGTATCATTTTTTTGCACTTTGGTTTAGCGCTGCACTTTCTTTGATTTGTTTATTGCAATGACATGCCCATTGTAGTGCGAGCACCTAGAGATACACTGGAATTAGCACAGTTTCTGCACATTTCACACTGCTGAAGTAAACGGGCTGCTTAATGCGTGACACATGGAGTCGCGTGCATATCGCCCACACAGAATTACGGGCGCGAACACAAGTTTCCGCTACGGAAAGTGTGAATGGGGGCCTTAACTTCCATTTGACGTTCTAGGCTAACTATTGCCATGATAAAGACTTTCATTTTTAGCCGTGTGTGCAAAGGACCAAAGCCAGTGTTGACAGTGTACCCCTAATGGACACTAATATCCTCTAAGGTACTACATTGGTAAACCTCTCATAAAAGCGTTGTATACATGCAATGATCACATGCTGATTTAAATAGTTGACTATTTTTGCTTTACAACTTGAAAGTGATGTTTTCAGTTGTAAGTTTTTTGTTTGTGAATGAGTAATCCGTGCAGTGTCTGTCAATGGTTTTGCTGTAAATGGGCCCATATCCACCCCTTCACTTTTTCATTTGCGAATACTCCATGGTCAGCAGAATCCAGTGAGAACATAGGGAAGGAATTGGCAACATCTTGTTCCTAAAACTTCAGAAAAAACATAAACCGCATATATACTGTATTTATAGTGAGATGTATCGATCACAGAATTTTTATTTCTACCCAATCTGTCTCCAGCCCCCCAGGGCAGCAGTAGGATGGTGAGATCATCCCTATGCTCCTAGTACTCTCTCCTTTTCCCCTGGGTGCATGAAGTCTCCGTTCACATACATGCAGTGTTGGAAATGCAGCAAATCCTGAGCGTTTCCTGCACTCAATGACAGCGTTCTATTGATGACACCCCAAAACAGATTTGAAAACACAGTGCGATTACAAGAATCTGATCACATGGGTATGAACACCCATGCGATCTAATTTCCTGTGCGTCAAAAAAAAAAGATATCTGCACCTTTTTGTGTGGTACAAATTAAGCACATACAAAATGAATGGACTCAAATCACACTGCAAAGAATCGCATGTTACATAGTCTGGTTGAAATAGGACACAAGTCCATCCAGTTCAACCAATAAAAGGAAAAAACAAAATCCCATATACACAATCCTTTACCCCCAGCTGATCCGGAGGAAGGCAAAAAAACCCAGCAAAGCATGATCCAATTTGCTCCAGGGGGGAAAAAATTCCTTGCTCATCCCCCGAGAGGCAATCGGATATTCCCTGGATCAGCTTTAGGCCCCTTTTACACATATGGTCCATTCAGTTCATCAGTTCAGTCACGTCAAAATGTATCTGTTTTCCATCTGTTTTTTTGTCAGTTGTTATCCGTTTTTCGTCAGTTATCTGTTTTTCATCCGTTGTCATCCGTTTTTCATCCATTATCATCCGTTTTTTATCTGATCCGTTTTTTTGACGGATGAAAAATAGGGCATTCATCCGTTCAAAAAAACGGACATTGACGGAAGCGGATGAAAACGGATGTTAACTGATGATCACCTGTTGTCATCCGTTTTTACATAGAAATACACTGATGTCCGTTTTTTCATACGTCAACGGATGGATGAAAAACTGACAAACGGACAGCATGTGTGAAAGGGGCCTTACTTATAAATGTTAGTATCCAAGTTTTATTATGTGCATTTAGGAAAGAATCCAAGCCTTTTTAAAGCAATCTACAGAACTGGCCAGAACCAGCCCTTGAGGGATTCTATTCCACATTTTAACAACACTTACTGTGAAGGAACCTTTTCATATTTGGAGATGAAATCTCTTTTCTTCTAGACATAGAGTGCCCCTTTGTCCTCTCTGATGCCCTTAAAGCAAATAACTAAACACCAAGTTTACTATATGGAACACTTATGCATTTATACAGGTTGATTATATCCCCTCTAATCTCCTCTTCTCGAGAGAATAAATTCAGTTCCTCTAATCTTTGCTCATAGCTGAGCTCCTCCATGCTTCTTATCAGTTTGGTTGCTCTTCTTTGCACTTTCTCCAGTTCCCCAATATCCTTTTTGTGATCATTTATTAACATTAAGGGCCAGCTCATACTATAGAAATGCAGTCTGGATGCGTTCCAGATGCTTTTCTGCATGTGCGTTTTTGATGCAGTCCAGTGCATTCCCCCCCCCCCCTCCTCTTTTTTTCCTAACCCTAAACAAGGCCGTGTGTTGCTGTGCTTTTTTGGTGTGTTTAGGTGCGTTTTACCGCGTTCCAGTACAGTCCAGTGCAAAATAAAATGCAGCATATTCTACTTTTTTTTTTCTGGAACTGACCACACTGGTGAACCATGCTTTGAAAACCATATAACCTACTATCCATACGTTTTTAATGCAGAAAAAACTGGACTGCATGTGGTGTGAACTGGCCCTAAACCTCATTTGCCACACAGTTGCCCAATGAAAACAGTGCATTGAGGTCAGCTTATGAATTGGAGACATCCTGTAAGGACGTTATTCCACTACATAGCTTGGTGTCATCTGCAAAGACTGAAATGGTACTTTTAATCTCAGACCCTATATCATTTATAAATGTATTAAAAAGTAATATTCAACCAAAAGGTATATTAACCACTTGCCTACAGTGCACTTTCACCCCTTTCCTGCCCAGGCCAATTTTCAGCTTTCAGCGCTGTCACACTTTGAATGACAATTGCGCGGTCATGCTACACTGTACCCATATGACATTTTTATAATTTTTTTCACACAAATAGAGCTTTCTTTTGGTGGTATTTAATCACCTCTGGGTTTTTTATTTCTTACAAAAAGAAAAGAAAAAAGACAGAAAATGTTGAAAAAAAAAGTTTTTCTTAATTTCTTTAAATACATTTTAAAATAAATACATTTTTCTCCCTAACTGATGTGCGCTGATGAGGCGGCACTGATAGGCTGCACTGATGGGCACTGAGAGGTGGTACTGATGGGCACTGAGAGGTGGCACTGGGCAATGAGAGGTGGCACCGATGGACACTGATGGGTGGCACTGATGGACACTAATGGTCAGCACAATCAGTGCCCATAGTGCTGCCAGTCAGTGCCTAGATGAACGTGCACTAATGGCACTGACTGGCAGCACTATGGGCACTGATTGTGGGCACTGATGGTATGCAGTAATTGGCACTTTATTTACATTTTGGGTAATCAGGGCACTGATGATCAATGCCCTGATTACATGTCCTTGTCTCCCCTGTGAGGAGGAGCCGCTGATCGGCTCTCCTCGCCTCACACGATGACAGTGTGAGGCGAGGAGAGCCGAATAACGGCACCTCCTCATTTACATGTGACCGACTGTGAATGGACACATTTGATCACATTCGTAAAGAGTCATGTCATTGACTCTTTACCGATATCGGGATCGCGCTGTGTCCTAACACGGCGCGGTCACGATTGCCGCTCCGCACGCCCCGGGGGCGCATGAGAGAGGCCGTTGTGGTGCGCTTTCATATGATGGCGTCCCAGAGCAATAGCTACACCGCTCCGCCGTCATTTGACGGACGGGTAGTATGTGGTTAAACACTAAATCTTGGGGTACACTACTGATAACCTTAGACCATTCAGCCCAAGAATCATTAACCCACTACTCTCTGAATTCGGTCTTTTAGCCAGTTTTCTATCCATTTACAAAGCCTGTAGACTTTACCTTTTTTCTTTCGCACTACATGTATGTGAACCTAGCCTTAATGATTTATTAAAGAATTTTAAAACTGCATTATTACAGGTGCATCTCAAAAAATTTGAATATCATCAAAAAGTTCATTTATTTCAGGAATTCAATGTAGAAAGTGAAACTCCTATATTATATAGATTCAGTAAACACGGTGTGAGATATTTCATGCATTTATTTCTTTTCATTTTGATGGTTATGGCTTATAGCTAGTCAAAACTCAAAATTCTATATCTCAGAAAGTTAGAATTCTGTAAAAAAAAAAAAGTTCAATATTGTAGACTCATGGTGTTACACTCTAATCAGCTAAATAACTAAAAACACCTGTAAAGGATTCCTGTCTCTGTAAATGGTCTCTAAGGCTGGCCATACACTATACAATTTTCTTGTTCAACTTTCCTTTAGATTTACCAAAACCATAGAATATAAGTTCAAACCTGAACACTTTCAATTTGTATGCAATCAGGCAGGCCCTTGCACTACATAGTTGAAGGTAAATCTAAAGGAAATTGAATAAGAAAATTGTATGGTGTATGGCCAGCCTAAGTCTGGTTCAGCAGGTTACACAATCATGGGGAAGACTGCTGACTTGACAGTTGTCCACAAGACAGTCATTGACACCCTCCACAAAGAGGGTAAGTAACAAGGTCATTGTTAAAGGAGCTGGCTGTTCAGAGTGCTGTATCCAAGCATAATAATGGAAAGTTGAGTAGAAGGAAAAAGTGTGGTAGAAAAAGGTGAACAGGCAACAGGGACAACCACAGCCTTGAGAGGATTGTGAAGCAAAGGCCATTGAAGAATTTGGGGGAGATTCACAAGGAGTGGACGATGGCTGGTGTTAGTGCTTCAAGAGTCAAAACACGTGTCCAGGACATTGGCTACACTGTCGCACAACTTACCTGGGCTAAGGAGAAAAAGGACTGGACTGTTGCTCAGTGTCCTCTTTTCGAATGCAAACTAATTTTGCATTTAATTTGGAAATAAAAGTCCCAGAGTCTGGAGGAAGAGTGGAGAGGCAAAGAATCCAAGTTGCATGAGGTCCAGTGTGAAGTTTCCACAATCAGTGTTGATTTAGGGAGCCATGTCCTCTGCTGGTGTTGGTCCACTGTGTTTTATCAAGTCCAAAGTCAGCGCAGCCCTCTACCAGGAAATTCTAGAGCACTTCATGCTTCCCTCTGCTGACCAGCTTTATGCAGATGCGGATTTCATTTTCCAGCAGGACTTGGCACCTGCCCACACTGCAAAAGTACCTATACCTGGTTTATTTATCATGGTATCACTATGCTTGATTGGCCAGCAAATCTGCCTGACCTAAACCCCATAGAGAACTCTATGGGCTTATCACCTCCATGCAACACCTCATTGATGTAGAAGTTCATGCAAAAGGAGCCCTTACCAAGTATTGAGTGCATACTATACTGTACATGGACATACTTTTCAGTAAGCCAATTTTCTCTGTCGCTCATTGACAGATGTAGTCCTCCTTGATTAATATCAACTCGGGTTATACTGCCCTCTACAGGAGTAGGACTAGACAGGAAAGAAAACGTTCTGGCCACACCCTAGGGGCAGTCCCAGAGGGTATATCCTCTCACTTCCTGCTACAGCAAATACGTTTTTTTTTCTGTCTAGTTAGGAGTAAGGACCTAGATTCCTTGCTAGGATCTTCGGTCCTGGCAGGATTTTTTTTAGAAATACTTTTTTTAGACAGCTTTTTTTCTCCAGTGTTCCTGTGAGATCTTCAAGCAAGTACGCTGAAACTGGGCGACGGGCTGGATGTTGAGATCCAGTGGCCACCCCAGTTCAGCCTACGAGCGCGTGCAGGCCATAGTTCCGCGCTGGGTTGGCTGCGACATAGTCCCACTGGACGGGGACTGACCCTGCGAGTTGAACGTCTCGCCTGGACGCCAATGACCAACAGAGTCACGGCGTCCGTATTGGAGAGGGGTTCTGTCAGGAGTTGGCGCCCGCCTGGTTCCGGTATGGTGAGTAGAATGTTCCCCCTCTCCCCCTGTCGGGTTTGTTGGTGGACGCGGGCCCCTCTCTGGGATGGTCGGACACTCAGTTTCTAGGTCTCCCCTCTATCCTATAACAGGTCACAGATCCCCCAATTTGAGTGTGATTTTTGTGAATAGAAACCAGGAGGCTTGGTTTGGGAGCTGACTATCTAAAGTCACTATATGACTGTAAGGGTGACTGAAGTCAGTGGCAGACTACTAAAAGGCATTACTATTGAGGTATAGAGGTATCCTACCTGTCTAGTGTGTACACAGGCCGATGCCTATGCCTGAGTTACTGCATCCACAGATCGCCATCCCTCCAGAAAGCCGGTCACTTCCACAGGCCGCACAGCCTCCCGCAGGCCGAGGACACCTCCCGCAGGCCGAGGCCACCTCCCGCAGGCCGAGGCACTTCCGCAGGCCGCACAGGCCGAATGCACACATCCCGCAGGCCGCTAACTTGCAAGCCGCCGCTATCCTACACAGGCCGCCGCCATTTTCCTGCAGATCGCACGAGGCCGCCATATTGGCGTAGCCTCGTGTCTCCAGCATGGGGGCGGCCATGTTTGAGGTGACCAAACACCTCGTGGAGTAATTGGGAGGCGCCGGAAGGCGTGTAAAGGGGCGGAGCCGCCTCCTTGGCCCAGGGAAAGCAAGCCAAAGACTTCCTGTCTGTAACAGACAGTGCTGGAAGCAGGTTGATAAGAAACTTCTGTGCATCAGGTGAGCCTTGGGGTCTCTCTCTCTCTCTTTCTGAGGGGTCCAAGCAGGTAGACTGAGGGGCGCTACTGCGCTGGGGGACCAAGTTAAAAAAAAAAAAAAAAATTTTGTGTTTGCTGGCAAGTGTCTTGTTACATGAACCCTGCCACACATGTATCCCCACCTGATCCCCTCAGGGTGGCCGCAGGACCCTCCAGTACCCCACTTGTGATGATGCATTATCAGCAGTTTTGGAGTCTTTGGTATCCCGGGTGGAGGTAGCCTGTCAGGGACGGGGGTCAAGAAGAGCGACCCCCGCCTACCCCTATGTCATCTGATACTTCAGATACGGATTCTGAGCTGGTCATTGCAGTCCTTTTTCTGGGGTTGTTGTCTCAGGTACGGTCTCCTCAGACAGTAAGGAGGACGCTTCTGCCTCCGCCATAGCACAAGAAGCGTTGGTGGAAGCACTAGTTGTGTCTGTCCGGGAAACCTTAAATCTTGAGGTTACACCGGCAGAGGTAGCTGAGACTCATATTCCTTTTTTGGTACTAGCAAGCCTACCAAAATGGTGAAGGGTTTCCCTTGCCCAAATAGGGTCGTCCGTAAATGAGCCCTGCTATTTCCAAACGCATGGCTAGGCGCTATCATTTTGAGGAATCCCTCATTACAAAGATGGACAGTACCACCAATAGTGGACTCACCGATTTCCAGACTAAATAAAGCCACTGTTATCCCGTTGGATTGACAGAATGGGCCCCACCCATCTCTAGGGTGGGGGGACGTCTTCACCGGTTTCCGGATCCAGGGCTTTCCAGAATCCCGGATAAAGGGGTTCGCAAGGTCATATGGTCGGGATACAAGATCGAGTTTCGATCACTTCCACCGGTGCGATTTTCAATATTCGACATCCCCGGGTCTCTTAAAAGCTTTGCGGGGGACAGCTTGATACAACAAGCAGTGGTAGTTCCCATTCCTTAGAGGAGTTCTAGTCGAACTTGTTCACAATGCCCAGGAAAAAGGGCTAGGTGCGTCCAATTCTGGTCTTGGAAGAGATGGAGTCCATCCATACAGTGGTGGCCTCCCTGCATCAGGGGGATTTCCTGGCGTCCATAGACATTTAGGATGCCTATCCTTATATCCCCATCTTCGCAGGACATCAGCGTTTTCGTTGCTTTTCCCAAAGATCATCCCTGGTTCCCACCAGGAGACTGAACTATATCTGGGCCTAATTTTTGATACATCCTTGGCAAGAGTGTTTCTCCATGCGGAGAAACTCCAGAAGATTCAGTCAATGATTCGGATGTTGCTGTCCGTCAGCTGGCTGGGATTGATGGTCGCCTCCTTAGAGGCAGTACCGTTTGCCCAGTCTCATACCCGAATTCTCCAAAGAGGAGATTCTTCTCATATGGAATCGGAATCCCGATTCCCTGGACAATCGGATCCGATTGAGTGAGTGGACCAGGGAGGCTCTGGTCTGGTGGCTTCGGTCTCCGATGCTCAGCCAGGGGAAATCATTTCTTCTGATAAATTCCAGGTTACCGATAAATGTGTTGGAACTGAGAGCGATCAGACTTTGTCTGATTTACTGGACCGAGCAGCTCCAGGGCAGCCCGATTCGGATCCAATCGGACAATGCCACGGTCATGACTTAGGTCGATCACCAAGGGGCACCAAGAGTGCCCTGGCGGCCATAGAAGTGGCCAACATTCTTATTGGGGGAACAGTTGTTCCAGTTCTCTCCGCGATATTTATCACGGGGGTGGACAGGCAGATTATTTCAGCCGTCAGATTCTGGATCAAGAGGAATAGTCTCTTCATCCAGAGGTATTTCACCAGCTGTCCCTTCATTGGGGCACCCCAGATATTGATCTGTTGGTAGGTTGGCTCAACAGGGCTCGCACCCGCGATCCTCTAGCGGAAGCAGCAGACGCGCTGAACGGCCTGTAAAGGCAGTATCAGCTACTATACGTCTTCCCCCCCTTCCTCTCAAATTGCTGCTGAGATTTCTCCGCAGGATAGAGGTGGAGGGAACTCCAGTTATCCTGGAAATTCCGAGCTGGCCTCGTCAAGCCGGGTACGCCGACTTGGACAGGCTAGTCGCGGACGCTCCTTGGAGACTTCCTCTCAGGGAGGATCTGCGGTCTCAAGGACCGATCTTCCATCGTGCTTTACAGTCGCTGGTTTTAATGGCCTGGCTATTGAGACCCAGGTACTGAAGGACAGAGGGTTGTCAGCTTCAGTTATTCCTACTCTAATTAAAGCAAGGAAAGCGACTTCCAGCAAAGTCTATTATCGCACATGGAAGACTTGTATCGCGTGGTGTGAATCTTTGGAATTTCCCCCACGTACCTATTCGGTGACCCGAATCTTGGCTTTTCTGCAAAAGGGGGTTGAGCAGAAACTATCCTTGAGCACTATCAAGGGTCAGGTTTCAGCATTAGCAATCTTCTTTCAGAAGCCTTGGGCTACTCATTCCTTGGTGTCCAGGGGGTGCGGCACTTGGCTCCGCCAGTGCGCGCGCCCTTACCGCCCTGGGATCTTAATTTGGTGTTTGTCGGTTCTTCAGAAACCTCCCTTTGAAAATATCAGGGAGATTCCCTTGCTTACATTATCCCAGAAGGTGGCCTTCTTGGTGGCTATCACTTCTGCACGCAGGGTGTCAGAACTGGCTGCATTATCATGCCATTCCCCATATCTAGTGGTTCATAGGGATAAGGTAGTTCTTCATCCAAAGCCATCCTTTCTTCCTAAGGTGGTTTCAGATTTTCATCTGAATGAAGATATTGTGCTACCTTCCTTGTGTCCTAAGCCCAATCATCCTCAGGAATATGCGTTGCATTCCTTGGATGTGGTTCGGGCAATCAGGGTATACCTGAAGACTACGGAATCGTTCCGTAAGACGGATTCACTTTTTGTGATCACGGATGGCCCCAGAAAGGGGTTGCCTGCATCTGCCGTGACTATCTCCAAATGGATTAGACAGACGGTGGTACAGGCTTATTCTATTAAGGGTCAGAATCCTCCGTTCCCTGTTAAGGCGCACTCCACTCGAGTGCTCAGTACTTCCTGGGCCTACCGCCATCAGGCGTCAGTGGTCCAGGTTGGCAAGGCGGCTACCTGGTCGTCGGTGCATACTTTTACAAAATTTTATAAAATTGATGTGATGGCATCGGTGGATGCTTCATTTGGCCGCAAGGTTTTGCAGGCCGCAATTTGAGGAGACCGGTGGTCTACCTCGAGGGTTTTTTTCCGTTGGAATTTCAGTTGAGTCTCATCGTGTGATTGATGAGCCTTTAAAACTTCTAGTGGGCACCGGTTGGGCCTTCTAGATTGGTTTTTGATTTCCATTTTCCCACCCCTCATTTGTGGCACTGCTTTGGGACGTCCCGAGTTGATATTAATCAAGGAGGACTACGTCTGTCAATGAGCGACAGAGAAAAATGGATTTTTGTAAAATCTTACCGTAAAATCCTTTTCTCTTAAGCTCATTGACAGATGTAGTACCCGCCCCTCTGTTTTTGAGTTGGGTTGGGTTAAATTCTCTAAACACTGCTTTGTGACATAACTGATTTGCTATAAAAAACAAAAAGTGCAGCGCTGAAATCAGTATACAATTATATAGCTGAAAAGCTCATATAAAGGAAACAAAAAAGGAGAGGGGATAATGTCCAAATGAATAGTCCCAATATTAAGTGCAGAGATGTGAATCCACGTGCAAAATAACTTTCTTCCAGTGACACCAGGGAAAAGTGTAGGAAGGGGACACCCTTGTGCTCAGGTATAACAAGCAGCTTACCGAAATTCCGTGGCTGCTCAATTTAATGAGACAGCCTCTCCCAGCTAGTAGTAAACCAGTAGGTCAACCGATATCAAGCTCAGGTGCTTCGAAAGACTCCAAAAGCCGAAAGCCGTTTCCGGTGTGTTGTTAAACCGATCACATTAATATGTGGCACACTTGGAACTTCTCATATACTCCATTGAACGTAAAGCCATATGTAGAAAGAAACAGAGGCCCATAGCGTAATCCCGTAAACCAATAGGTAAATTTATTAAAAAAACTACTTACAATTTAAAAGACAAAAACAGGCATGTAGTATGTGCCGGTCATGGATCTAACCGCGGCGTCCCGCAAGTCTCCAGATCAGCATATGGATAAACAGCCGGCTTCGTTGGGGGGCGTGTGGACGTTTATGTCTGGGATCGCCAACGTTTCGTCATAAGAAAGACTTCTTCTGGCCGCCCAGAAGAAGCCTTTCTTATGACGAAACGTTGGCGATCCCAGACATAAACGTCCACACGCCCCCCAACGAAGCCGGCTGTTTATCCATATGCTGATCTGGAGACTTGCGGGACGCCGCGGTTAGATCCATGACCGGCACATACTACATGCCTGTTTTTGTCTTTTAAATTGTAAGTAGTTTTTTTAATAAATTTACCTATTGGTTTACGGGATTACGCTATGGGCCTCTGTTTCTTTCTACATATGGCTTTACGTTCAATGGAGTATATGAGAAGTTCCAAGTGTGCCACATATTAATGTGATCGGTTTAACAACACACCGGAAACGGCTTTCGGCTTTTGGAGTCTTTCGAAGCACCTGAGCTTGATATCGGTTGACCTACTGGTTTACTACTAGCTGGGAGAGGCTGTCTCATTAAATTGAGCAGCCACGGAATTTCGGTAAGCTGCTTGTTATACCTGAGCACAAGGGTGTCCCCTTCCTACACTTTTCCCTGGTGTCACTGGAAGAAAGTTATTTTGCACGTGGATTCACATCTCTGCACTTAATATTGGGACTATTCATTTGGACATTATCCCCTCTCCTTTTTTGTTTTCTTTATATGAGCTTTTCAGCTATATAATTGTATACTGATTTCAGCGCTGCACTTTTTGGTTTTTATTGTATTTTTTGAATCACTGTTAGTTGATTTTGTGCCAGCTGCTCACTATTGTTCTTAATCATTTGGTTTTCTGTCACATCTAGCGCGGAAATTTTTCTTCTATTTATATAACTGATTTGCTGTAGCAGGAAGTGAGAGGATATACCCTCTGGGACTGCCCCTAGGGTGTGGCCAGAACGTTTTCTTTCCTGTCTAGTCCTACTCCTGTAGAGGGCAGTATAACCCGAGTTGATATTAATCAAGGAGGACTACGTCTGTCAATGAGCTTAAGAGAAAAGGATTTTACGGTAAGATTTTACAAAAATCCATTTATTCTTTATTAAACTTTTTTTTTTGGTCTTATGTCATTATTTTCTGAGATACTGAAGTTTGGGTTTTCACTAGCTGTAAACCATAATAAAAATTAAAAGAAGTTCTTGAAATATATCATTCTGTGTGTAACTAATCTATATAATATAGGAGTTTCACTTTCTGAATTGAATTATTGAAATAAAGTGATTGTAAAGTCTTGTTTTTTTGTTTTATTTTTATTTTTTTTATCAAGAACAATTTTGAGATGCCAACAACAATACATTTATAACAGGTGCATACATACCTAATGATACAGAAATACTATTCATTATACAAATTTATAAATGTATAGATCCTATCGCCTCCGCAGTTCCTCCCAAGTGACATTATAAATGCCATTATTGGCGTAACAGTCTATCCAGTACCAAGTCCGCAGGGGCCAACTGACAATGGGGGACGGAGGGTATTACTGTCAATAGATGCCAACAAGGCATTTGACAGTGTGGAGTGGGAATATCTGGGCCGTCCTGCGGCGATTTGGGTTTTGGTCCCCGGGTTTATTTCCTGGATAAGTTTACTGTATAATGCCCCTTGTGCATCTATTAGGGAAGGGGAAAGGGAATCTGCTGGGTTCCAATTGGAGAGGGGAACCAGACAGTGGTGTCCCCTCTCTCTATTATTTGCCCTGGCAATCGAGCCACTGGCAGTGTGTATTCGAAATATGGGCATATTGTGGGGTTCAAGTACGGTTCTTTACAGGAAAAGATTCTACTATATGCGGATGATATGCTTTTGCTTCTGGGGGACTCCGATTCCTCGCTCAGGGAAACTATGGCCACTATAACTGAATTTGGGAGGTACTCTGGGCTTACTATCAATTGGACGAAATCTGCTCTGATGCCCCTAGATGAGGTGGTGGATCCGTTGGCGAGTAGTTTCTGTCCGGTTCTGGTAGTGGCCTCAAGTACCTGGGGCTGGTAATTTCGCCAGCCCTGCTGGATTTTTGTAGACTTAATGTACTACCGCTACTGGTAAAACTCAAAGATCGGGCCAAGATCTGGAGGAAGCTTTGGCTATCTGTCTGCATATCAACATATAGCCTCCTCAAGTTCACTGATGTAGATTTATTTGTCATAAATCCTGCCTGGTCCTCGTGTATTATGGAGCTCACCACTTTATTCAATCGTCTGGCAATAACTTTTGCCAGAAGTTTAACGTCAGTCTGCAGAAGTGAGAAGCGGCATGAATTTGGCTCAATCACCGGTTTATCTGGCTTAAGTATCAATACTATGCTAGCTTTAGTCATGGATTTGGGCAACCTCTGTCTAAACCTTGCCTCATTGAATACCTCTAACATTTTGGGCAACAACATTTGAGTGATTTTGATATACCTCCATTGGTATCCTGTCATCCCATGGGGCCTTGTATTTGGGAACCAGACCTGCCGCCTCCCGCAGTTCTTCCTGTGAAAGTGGGGCTTCCAATTGCGACCTTTGAATATCCGTAAGCTGAGGAAGGGCAATATTTCGTAGATAAGTATGTAATTATTCGGAAGAGTAAGTCGTCCGAGATGCATACAAATCAGTATAAAATCTAAACAATTCCTGCATAATCCCCTCCTGGGAATTAACCATTTTACCATTCTGAAGTGTCAGGACTCCAATGGCTGGAACCGATGGATGCACATCAACAATTTTGGCTAAGAGGCGATCAGTCTGCTCCCCCTCCTCGTAGAATGTTACCCTAGAAAAAAAACTTTTCCTCTCTGCCTTTACGTTAATTTCTTTAGTCAATATATCTTAATAGATATATCTATATATCTCAATATATCTTGCTCTGCAAGCCAGGTTGCCCTAGTGGCATCCCCAGGTTCAGCCACATACTCCTCCTCCAACTCTGTTATTTTAAAAAAGTTATTTTAAAAAACATGTTCTACTTACCTGCTCTATGCAGTTGGTTTTGCACATAGCAGCCTGGGTTTCCTCTTCTCAGGTTCCTCTGGCCCCTCCCTCCTGATGAGTGCCCCCACAGCAAGCAGCTTGCTATGGGGGCACCCGAGCCAAGTCACAGGTCCCTTTGTCCATTCAGACACGGAGCCGTGACCCGACCCTGTCCCCTCTTTCTCCTGATTGGCTGAATGAATTTGATGGACAGCAGCGGGAGCCAGTAGTTATGTGCTGTTGTCTCAGCCAATGAGGATGGGAGTCCCAGGCAGCTTAGACACTCCTGAAACATCGCTGGATAAAAGACAGGCTCAGGTACGTATTAGGAGGGCTAAATGGGGCTGCAGCACACAGGTTTTTTTTTTTAAATCAATGCATAGAATGCATTAAGATAAAAAAAAAAACATTCTGCCTTTACAATCCCTTTAATTAAAAAATGATATTCAATTCTTTTGAGATCCACCTGTATATTGTTCTTTTAGAATTCTAAGCTTTAATGTACACCCGTTATGAAAGAAGATTGAAGCTGCTATTGCTGGTTTCCTTTTAGAAAATGCTAGTTGCCTGGCTGTCTCAGCTGAAGTACTTCTTTGTCAGATATCAGGAAGCAAAGCACTTTATCTTTTTTCCTTTTCCTTTTCTTTCTACATTACGTATCCCTTTAAATGGAAGAGGCTTTCAAACATTTATCTTAAAAAGGGTTAGATCATTTTAAGTGTTTCTGTTAACTGTTTTAACTACATGGAGGAACATAATAGAAGACATATTTGCTTTTTCTCTTTTCTGTTTTTTGGGCAGTAGTAATATGCCGTGATTGTCCCCCTTTCTGGAAGCAGTTGATTACTAATAACCTCCCACACTATAAAGGCACCTGCACATAAACAGGTTGTCCTGCCAAGTAAGATAAAGTGGGGTTTAAATGGCAGGCGACCCCACTACTACTTCATAGCCTCTGATTAACGAAGGGTCGATGGACGCCTAGCTACACACAAGTTGGTTCTGGAACATTTGTGGGAAATATGCGCCGATCTTTCTTTCATATGATTTATTGCCACCTGCCCATGCAGGTTACGAAGTCACAGGACCACTACTGATTCTGTGTTACTCTCAAAGTTTGTCTACGTAATATGTGCACTAATTTCTCTCTAGAATTATTTGACTAATGTAAGCTATACTAGTATCTAGGTCCGTAATTTATTTACTGTCTTTTTAGTAGGCATGCTTTTGCACTTTATTTAAAACCGTGAAGATTGTGGTCAGACATTCAATCGTGATTTAAAGAATAAATAAATTCACAATAATGCTTCTTCTATTCATTTCTGTATGCAGGTTCCAATGGCTCGAGCCAGCATTCTTTGGCTTATCGGAGAATATTGTGAGCGAGTGCCTAAAATTGCACCTGACGTTTTGCGGAAGACTGCGAAAACCTTCACTAATGAAGATGACCTTGTCAAGTTGCAGATCTTAAATCTTGCCGCTAAGCTTTACTTAACCAATTCCAAGCAGGTAAAGCCAGTTGAGTACAGTCTGTCACCATAACCTAAGCTTTTCTGTTGTGAATAATTGAGAGAATGAAATCGAAATCTACACTCTGATGAAATTTATTTTCCTATGTTGATGTCCCTCCTACTCTTGATGTTGGATTTTTAACAAGAAGCATTAGTGGTTCTCAAAAAAAGTTTTCCGTTTAACCTTCCTAGCGGTATTCTCGAGTGTGACTCAGGGTTAACATTCAGTGCCAAAAGCGGTAACCCCGAGCCACAGTCGGGATTACCCCAGAATGATACTCTCCTTCCCCTGCGATCCCCCTGCCATCCTCCCCAGCCTTCCTACAGCCATCCTCCCACTGTGTGTTCAGCTGATGCCAGCACCTTCTTCCGGTTCCCTTCCCTGCGAGCGCCGTGTCGCAGGGGTGTGAAACCGGCGGGAGATTTAAAAAAAATTAAAAATTACATAATACAGTGTAATCTGTTAGAATTACAACTTTGTATCATGTCATTTTACCTAGAGGCTTTTCCAGTGCCTTGCCTGTACTTTTTGCGGTACTTTGTACCTGAAAAATTGATAACGTCGATGGCGTCCAAAAAGTGTTCTTTTAGCTCAAAAACGCTTTTGGACGAACTGGAAAACAGCGGCGGTGAATCAGAAATATTTGAAGAACTGAGCGATAGCGACTCGTGGGAAAATTAGTCAGGTACTAAAAGTAAAACAGCGACGATTCTGCAACTGAGCTCAGCGATGTGCAAACTTGGTGCTCTATTGACTGCGGTACGGATCAGGCAGCGCCCCCAAGATTCCCATTTACTGGAGAACCTGGTATGAAAGTTGACGTTGACCATGACACCCCCTTGGCATGCCTATAATTATTTCTGAGGTTATTGAAAAAATAGTTACAAACCGGTACAAAGAGCAACAATTGGCTAGGCATCGGAAGTTTGCAAGATGCAGAAAGTGGGAACCAGTGACCAAAGATGACATTTGGAAATTTCTGGGCCTAATAATTATTCAGGGACTGGTGGGGAAACCCCTGCAAAGGTGGTATTGGACAACCAACACATTACTTGCCACTCCATTCTTTGGCACGGTCATGTCAGAGTACAGATTCTCCCTCATAATGAAATATCTCCACTTCGAAAACATTTAAGAATTTGATGAAATGTATTCTTATATTATAATTTAGTCTACTAGACTCTTGTTTGGACAGATTTAAGTGAGTTATTCCTAAGAATTACAGGCCTAAAATATAAAACAACATATTTCCATGCAAAACCATGTACTAGGCTCATATTTAACCCCTTGATCACCCACAATGTTAACCCCTTCCCTGCCAGTGTCATTACAGTAACAGTGCATATTTTTAGTACTGATTACTGTAGTAATGTCACTGATCCCTCCAAAAGTGTCAAAAATGTCAGTCAGGGGTCCGATCTGTCTGCCGCAATGTCGCAGGCCCGCAACAAATAGCAGATCACCGCCATTACTAGGGGGAAAAAAAACAATAACAATGACCTAAATCTTTCCCATAGTGGACGCGATACCTTTTGCGCAAAACCAATCAAAGTACGCTTATTCCTTTTTTTTTACCAAAAATATATAGCAGAAAACAAATTGGCCTAAAATGTTAAATTTTGATTTTCAAATTTTTGGGGGGGGGGGGTTGGGAATGTTGTATAGCAGAATGTAAATTTTTTTTTTTTTTTTTTTAATTGTCGCTTTTGTTTTGTTTGTTGCACACAAAAAAAAAAAATCGCACAGGTGATCAAATACCACCAAAAGAAAGCTCTATTTGTGGGGAAAAAAAGGACATCAATTTTATTTAGGTACAGTGTCGTACGACCGCACAATTGTCCGGTAAAATAACCCAGTGCCGAATTGCAAATTATGACCTGGTCATTTAAGGGGGCAAATCCTTCCGGTCCAGAAGTGGTTAACCATTGGGTTATACTGCCCCCTACAGGAGTAGGACACTAGGCAGGAATAAGTTTGACTAAGTCTATGGGTAGTACCAGGTGGTATACACCACGCTCAGCTATAGGCACTCCGTTTTCTTCTGCCTAGTCAGGAGTAGGGACCTAGTTCCTTGCTGGGATCTCTTGTTCTGGTGATTTTTTTTTCTTTTTAAATGGAAATTTTTCCTATCTTTTTTATTTTGTTCCTGGGAGAATCTACAATCAGTTGCCAGGCTGGGCAAAAACTGGATAATCTAGATCCAGAGGGCCCCCAAGTCTGGCCAGCGAGCGCGTGCAGACCGCAGCTCCGCGCTATAGCCCCATTGGACGGGGGCTGGCCTGTGAGTTAAAAGTCTTGCGAGGTCGCATACGACCTGGCGTGAGTCGCAGCATTTTTCCGGACCGACAGCACCCACATTATGGTGGAGCGGTGGTCTGTCCAGACAGTGTCCACCCTGTTCCTGGTATGGTAAGTAGCTGTCCCCCTCTACTCCTGGAGGGTTTTTGGGTGGACGTAGGCCCCTTCCTGGGACGGTGGGACCCCGGGGTTCCCCTTCGTCCCCCCAGCCCATCTAAAATTTCGGTGGTCACTCTGGGACTTTCGGACCCCCGTGTCCCCCCCCTCCCTGGGTGAGGTTATGAGCTGGCTGTTGCTACATGCACTTAAGGGGGGCTTATTGTAGTTGCTGCTGACAGTTTTTTCTCTATCGTTCATTGATCCATGGTCCTCCCTGGTATACGACACGCGGGTCCACTAAGTTATACGGTCAGGCTATAGGATAGAGTTCGGTCTTATCCTCCAGAAAGGTTCTTCCCTTCCAACCTGTACTTGTCCCCAGATCACTTACAGGTCTCTTTGGGGTTTTGGGGTAGTGCAAGACTTGTTCCTTCAAGGGGTGATAGTTCAGATTCGGAAGGTTTTCAGGGGTTTTTACTCAAACCTCTTTACAGTTCCCAGGAAGGAAGGCAAGGTACGTCCAGTTCTGGACCTCAAGGTCTTAGACTGCTTGTACAGAAGTTCTGCGTGGAGTCCATTCACACGGTAGTGGCGTCCCTATGTCAGGGTGATTTTTTTTCTCGCTTCTATTAACATCAAGGACACCTACCTTCACATTCTAATATGTGCCGGTCACCAACGCTTCCTCTGTTTTGCCGTGGGCGAGGAGCATTATCAGTTTGTGGCGTGGAACTTTGGTCTCGTCTTCGCTCCTCGGGTCTTTACAAAAGTGTGGGCCACGATGCTAGCATTGTTTGAGTCAGCAGGGGCTTGCTCTACTGGCGTACCTCCACAATCTTCTTCTGAGAGCTGAGTCTCCGACTGGACAACTGGAGATTGTGCTGCGAACTCTGAGGGAGTTTGGTTGGATTCTGAACCTTCAGGAGTCTGCTTTGGTTCTGTCCACTAAAACTGGACTATCTGGGTCTGACTCTGGATTTGGCCTCAGCCAACGTGTTTCTTCCTGTGGGAAAACTCCAGACATTGCAAAAGGCAATTCACCTTCTGTTGTTGAGCAAACAGTCATTCCTCCGGGCTTACATGCGGGTGCTGGGCCTGATGGTGTCCACCCTCGAGGCAGTCTGTTTGCAGTTCCACACAAGATCTCTTCTAAAGAGATTCTGGTGAAATGGAACAAGGATCCATGGTCACTAGAGGTGGCTTAGTTCTTTTTCTCTTCGACATTGAAAATCCTTTCTCCCCCTCTACTGGACAGGTGTCTCCACGGGTGCCAGCCTGTCCGGGTGGGGAGGCGTCCTCAGCACAGATGTGCTCAGGGGGTCTGGACTCTGTAAGAGTCCAGACTGGCAATTAATGTTCTGGAAATCCGAGCGATCAGCCTTTGTCTTGCTCATTGGACAATTAATCTTCAAGGGTGTCTGGTATGAATTAATTTGGACAATGCCACGGCCGTTTTCTGTCAATCACCAAGGGGCCACAAGAAGTGTCCTGGCGGCTCGGTAAGTAGCCGGCATTTTAAGGTGGGCTGATTGGTTCGTTCCAGCCCTCTCAAATTTCTGCCACAACTCCTGTGCAGGATCAAAGCAGAAGAGATTCAGTCCAGACTGATCTCGCCGGTCTTGGTACACCGATTGAGTACGGCTGTTCGCCATTGCTCCTTGGTGACTTCCTCTCAGGGAGGATCTGCTGTCCCAAAGACCGATCTTTCATCCTGCTTTACAGTCGCTGGCTTTGACAGCTTGGCTGTTGAACACCAGGTACTGAAGGATGGTTGTTTGAGTTGGCGATTCCTACGCTGTTAAAAGCTAGGAAATCTACTTCTAAGAAGATCTACCATTGTACGTGGAAGATGTACATTGCGTGGTGTGAGTCTTTTGGGGTTCATCCTCGCTCCTTCTCGTGGCTTTGATTTTAACCTCCCTTCAATGGGGGGGCTGAACAGAAATTGGCCTCGAGTACCATTAAGAGCCAGGTATCGGTTTTGGTGGTCTTTTTCCAATGACCTTTGGCCTCACACTCCCTGGTGCATACCTCTCTTCAGGGTGTCCGACATTTGGTTCCTTCAGTGCGGGCTCCGTTGCCGCCCTGGGATCCTAATGTGGTGCCTATAGCTCTACAGAAGCCTAAATATTTTGGGAGGTTTCCCTGCTTGTGCTGCCCAAGAAAGTGACCTTTTTTTAGTAGCTACCACCTCTGCGTGCAGGATGTTGAAACTGGGCGCGTTATCCTGTCCATCTTATTGGTGATTCACAAAGATAAGGACTGTCATTCCTTCGTAAGGTGGTCTCTTACTGTGATTTCAATGAAGAAATTGTGTTGCCTTCCCTGTGTCCCAGGCCAAACATCCAAAAGAAATTGCCTTGCATGCTTTGGATGTGATCCGGGCAATTATGGTGTACCTGGCAGCTATGGAGTCTTTTAGGAAGTCATACTCTCCTTGTGCTCAGGGACGGACCTCAAAGGGTCGTCCGCTTCTTCTGCGACCATTTCCAGATGGATCAGACAAAAGACAAGCGGAGCGCCTCTAAGTGCAATACGTTTATTGGATTAAAGCATACAGTAAATGGTAACTCACTAGAGATGAGATGAATGTAGGCTCAAATGCGAAGTCATGAGGTCAACTGTCCGTGATGCTGCTGCCGAGAGGAAGGATGTAATGGTAATCCTATCCGGTGGATGAATAGCGGGGAGATGAAACGCGTCGTGTGCACTTTGACCCTGCCTACGTCACACGGTCGACGCTGAGTCCCAGCCTGCCTCGAGAGTTCGGTCTCGGAAGAGAGAGCCGGCATCTCCCCGCTGTTCATCCACCGGATAGGATTACCATTACATCCTTCCTCTCGGCAGCAGCATCACGGACAGTTGACCTCATGACTTCGCATTTGAGCCTACATTCTTCTCATCTCTAGTGAGTTACCATTTACTGTATGCTTTAATCCAATAAACGTATTGCACTTAGAGGCGCTCCGCTTGTCTTTTGCTTCACTCCGTCCACAGATTGACTTCCTGTGCAGCAGAGCCAGCCCTTCGTGCAGACTTCCATTTCCCTGCTCATTATCCTTGCAGTCCATCCACCGTACGGACTTCACCCCTGCCTATTGTTATATAGTTAACCCATTTATTATTACCTTAGTCATGTTCTGACCCATGATCTTACCTTCACACTAACCGTATCTCACTGCACTAGAGCGCCAGCCTATCTTTTATTTTATTAGATGGATCAGACAGACGGTGTTTCAAGCCTATTGCATCAGGGGTCAGGTTCCTCCTTTCCCTGTCGAGGAGCAATCTACTAGGGCGCTTAGTGTCTCCTGGCATTCTGTCATCAAGCGTCAGTGGCGCAGGTTTGCAAGGCAGCCACCTGGTTGTCGGTGCACACTTTCACAAAATTTTTATAAAGTGGATGTGTTGGCCTCTGCGGATGCTTCTTTTGGCTGCAGGGTTTTGCTGGCTGCTGTTTAGGGAACCTTGTCCTCTTTGAGGGTGTATTGTTTTTTTTACAGGTGAGCTCCAGTTGTTTATGGTTGAGCTCCATGTTACCTGGTTGGTTATGGTTAGCCTTGAGAATTTATTTCTGCTTTTTTCCGACCCCTCATGTTTAACACTGCTTTGGGACGTCCCAATGGTTACGAAGAATCAGGAGCTGTGTCCATCAATGAGCGAAAGAGAAAATAGAGATTTTACGGTAAGTCAAAAATCCCATTATTTGTGTCACAGCTGGTCATGGTTACCAATGTCAGTTTCATTTACATCCTAATGTGGTGTCTTTAAGCGTTCTGCAGTCTTCTAGAAAAGTTTGGGCTCTGTCTGTAAAGCATTAACTCAGTTAAAGCGGTGTTGCTGCCTCATCCCCTCCCCCTCCAAAAATTAAAAGTCAGCAGCTACACATACTGTAGCTGCTGACTTTTAATATTAGGACACTTACCTGTCCTGGAGTCCATCGATGTCGGCATGTTTCCATTGGCTGTTGGGTGCTGCCGCTGCCATTACTGGTGGGGGAACCCGGCAGGGAAGCCTTGCGGTTTCACGGGTGGGTCCCTAATGCGCATGCACAAAGCGCACTGAGCATTTGGATTGGCTTGGCGGCGGGGGAAGGAGGAGGGGGCTAAACTTGCGAGTGACAGTGCCACGGCGCAGTTTGCCAAAAACAGGTACCCGATCCCCCCTGAAAGGTGCCAAATGTGGCACCGGGGGGGGGAGGAAGCATATGAGCGGAAGTTCCACTTTTGGGTGGAACTCTGCTTTAAGGCATCTTAACACCCCTTTAATTGTGCAGGTTTTCAAACGCTTGTTTGGGTAACTCCTGCTTTGGCCAAAGTGTTTCTTGGAATGGTTTCATTCTTATGCTTCTCTTGTTTGTTTTTATAGCTATTGACCTGTTTTCTGATACTTAAAAGAAGTCATGTGTTACATTATATTATTTTAGTAGGAATGCATCAGTACCAGTTTTTTTAATTTTAGTAGTAATGCACCAATAACAGTTTTTTATGACCGAGTACTGATACTTTTTTTTTTTTTGCCAATACTAATTACCGATACCTATTTTTAGTGTTGTGTGACAGTTTTATTTTTATTTTTCACTACACTTATTTGCTGTCTGCCCTGGTGGTGTAGTGGTAGCTTAGCAAACATAAAATCAGTCATTGTCTTTTGGATGCATTTTTACACATAATGCCAAGCTTACCTGCCTCTGCCCTGATGGCATAACGGGAGAGCACTTGCCAGAGCTTCTGCGGTCTGAATGTCACATCTCAAACTGTCGCATCCTCGTGCTTCTCACATAAAGGCGGTGGTTACACTCTGTGGACTTGAAAGTATTGGCTTTAGTATTGGCAATACCGATATCTGTGGAACACTAAATTTTAGGGCTCCACATAGCTGAAGTATACCCACTTCGAATTGTTGGAAATGGTTATTAGGCTGCCTGTTGTTCAATAAAAATGGGTGGTTATGTAATGTCAAGCATACAGCAATATTAAAATCTCCTTAATTTTGTGGAATTATAGCATGTTTACCAGTTGAGAAACCTTTAGCCTCTCTTATCCTGATTACATGTAATTCTTAAATGTGCTACAAGTATTTTTCCTCCTCCGTTCAGTACAGCAAGTATATGAATTTGCTTCATTAGTTAAAATAACCACATTTCACACTCTGCACTGTTTATTTCAGGCGTTTTCACCTTGTTTTGTGCAGCATATACATACTTACCCATAGAATGTGTTGTGACTACTCTTAACAAACATTTATGCATTTCAGATGCATCTAATTTAGAACATAATGGTAAAATTTGGTTTCCTGTACGCTATTATAAAAATGATCTCAATTCCGTTTTTAATGTAGCATATTCAATGGGCGAATTAAGAAATGATGGAAAATCCGCCATAAAACAAGCTGTTACCTTACATAAATAAATAAATGAACAATATTACTGTCGGCTATAAGCAGTCTTTTATCTCAGTTTTTAGAGGGCATCAGCAGCGTGCTTTTATGAAAAAGTAACAGCTAAATGCACTGCAAATAATTTGCAGTAATCCAGTCCTGTGATTCATGGGTCTCCTTTAATGGGTTGTAATTCAGAGCAAAGTAACAGAGTGCGGAGAGAGTGCATGGACCTTAGCTGTGCAGGGACACTATCTCTTCATGAAACAGGCCTTGGACGGTACGTTTTGCCAGCCCCCTAAGACCTGCAGAGGTTCTGATGCCCTGCATATTTTCTTAATTAAGTTTTGAGTGCCATGTTTTTTGTTGTATTTCCACATTCATTATTCTCACATAGACCATTCAGTGGGTTTGCCATATATGATTATTTTTTAATGATGAATTCTTTCCACTTCGGCAGTTTAATAATCTAGCACATGGCTGCTCGCCTGTAGTTAGCATTCACCTCCCGGCTCAGAAAAGGACATGTGCGTTGGCTCCGATATACCATTTAAAGCTTTAGAAATGCCTTCTCCCTGTGGGGTGACATTGTTTGTCTTAACCATTCACTTTTATTACCTCTATAAATGTGTTTGCTGATGGTCATCAGTAATCAAAAATAAACCATCTTCCTTTTGTGTTGTCTTTTTTAACCCCTGACAGACTAAACTGCTTACACAGTACATATTAAATCTTGGCAAATACGATCAGAATTATGATATCCGGGACCGCACACGGTTTGTAAGGCAGCTTATTGTTCCTAATGAGAAGAGTGGGGCTTTGAGTAAATATGCCAAGAGGATATTTTTAGCCCAGAAGCCAGCTCCTGTGCTTGAATCTCCTTTCAAAGGTACATGAAACATACTGCTGTCCTTATTTTTGAATGTGCGTAATGTCAGCCACATAAAATCAGATTGTTAGGTTTTCAAAGTTTGTAACAATGAAGATCAGCCTCCGCAATTCTATTGACTACAGACTGAGCAGTAATTGGTAAGTCTTGTTCCATCAGACAGATCAAAATCTAGCTGTATGTGTCCAGCCACAGCTAAATGTTATGTATTTCATTATGCATTTAACATATGCTAGGGTCGGTCTGATTTAACCAGAAATATATTTGTTACATAATTTTAAACTTTACGTTATTCATATTATTTAAGGGGGATTTCTAAGAAATGGTAATCAGTTTTTAGGTGACTTTTCTATGACCGTAGAAGAGGACCCTTCTCACAGCACACTTTTTTTTCTGAACAGTGGATCTTCTTTTTGACCTACACAAAACCTAGTGCTCTAGCGCAATCAATGAATAGTAGTCATATCCAGTTTCAGTGTATATACCCAAAAATGCACTTGTGTTTCACAAATGCTACATGGATGATTGAAACAAGAGCACTTCACCACTGATGTTTTGAGACAGAAAGAAATTGATACTAAAGTTTGTTATCAAAACTACCTGCTGAGATACCAAAAAAGAGATTGATTTTACAGATAAGCTCAGCTAGCCGAACACACAAAAGGCAAAGAACGAGAAATTAACCTTTTCATCATATTGCTCCTACAGACCATTAATAACTGTTAGGAGGAGTTAACCTAGGGGAGAAAGGATAATAGCGGAGCACTCCAGAACATACAAATAAGGGGGAAAATAACTTTTCAGATAAGGATCCTATTGGAGGAGGACCCTTTAACATGTCCCTGTGGTTGAAATCATCAAAGCTTCAAAATGTTTCATCTTTAACCACATATCGCTAGCGGAGGCTGAACAACTTCATCAGAGGGTTTCCGTAGTCCTATCCAGTGCAACAGCACCATCTTCCAACATGACCCCATTGGAGAGGAACACGCTTACATTGCTTACTGATGCGGTGCGAATCTGATGCAATTGCACTGTGCAATTTTTGTTGTGACAGGTGTTATTCTAATGTAAATTGATGCGATTTCTGAGGGAATTTGGCATATTGGCCAAACCCACACTATACTCGTGCAGAACTCTTTCTTTTACTTTCACAATTTTTATTATTAAAGGTTTTTCATTGAAATAATCAATACAAATAGCAAAACCAGATCCAACAAAAAGGATCTGACCAAATAAAGTCAAAGACAAACATTAACTTTTTTGTCCCCGTCTCTAGTATTCTAGACGATAAAATATATATTATCAGGCCCAAAGTGCCCGAAGACTGAGGTATCTTAACCACCACTTTTGGGCCAGAAGGATTTGCCCCCTTAATTACCAGGCCATTTTTTGCGATTTGGCACTGCATTAATTTAACGGACAATTGCGCGGTCGTGTGACGCTGTTCCTAAATAAAATTGAAGTCCTTTTTTTCTCACAAATAGAGCTTTCTTTTGGTGGTATTTGATCACCTCTGCGATTTTTATTTTTTTTGCGCTATAAACAAAAAAAAGAGTGACAATTCTGAAAAAGAAAAAAACTATATATTTTTCACATTCTGCTATATAACATTCCCCAAAAAAAAAAAAAAAAATTTAAAAATCTAAAATTTTAAACATTTTAGGCCAATTTGTTTTCTGCTACATATTTTTGGTAAAAAAAAAAATTGCAATAAGCGTATTTTGATTGGTTTGCGCAAAAATTATTGTGTCTACTAATTACGGGAAAGATTTATGTCCTTTTTATTGTTTGGGTGTTTTTTTACTATTAATGGCGGTGATCTGCGATTTTTAGCGAGTCCAGATCGAACCCCTAACTGATGTTTTTGACACTTTTGGGGGGGACCAGTGACATTATTACAGTAATCAGTGCTAAAAGTATGCACTGTTACTGTAATAATGACACTGGCAGGGAAGGGGGTTAACACAGTGGGTGATTAAGGGGTTAAATGTAAGCCTAGGAGTGTTTCTAACTGTATGGGGGTTGGGCTTTTAAAATGATCAGAGACCTGTGATCCTATATAGAAGGATCACAGGCGCTCTGTGATCATTCCAGAGGGAAGAATGGTCAGCTGTGTTTACAACAGCTGACCATCTTTCTCTCTCAGCGGGGAACGATCACGGGTGCCCGGCAGCAATCGGAGCCGCCGGCCCCGTGCATCGATGTCCCCGCTGCCGAGTGGGGACGGGAGAGCTTATACCATAAAGATTACTCCTTAGGTAGTAGTACTCAAAAAAACGCTACTAACTTGCTAATACCTGGAGTAATCCCTCATCCCCAAGACCAGGGACTGAAGTGGATATAAAAAATAAAAGGAGAATAAAGAGGAAGAGGGAGAAAGCAGGAAGGTGAAATAATCAGATTAGAGCAGAGAAGAAAAAAAGGAAAGGAAGAATATGGTCCAGGGTGGAGACGGAGAAACAAAAGTGGAACCACAATACCCTCAAGGGAGACCTTGTACATACCCAACCTTCAAAAAAGTGAGATGCACTGTGTTTATGAATACATCTGATTGAGGTGCATTTCCAAGACAGATAGCCAGCAGCATCGACTCTGCCACCGATAACATTACTAAGTATCTGGCTACCATCCTTTTAGTTGGCAATATGGTACTCCCTATTCAGAACTCAAATTCCTAAGAATTTGGCAGCTTAAAAATGCTCCCTCTTTTACTTGAAGCTCTTGTGCTGGAGGCAATACAAGCCATGCTTGCTCACAAACTCGATGCTGAAAAAGGTAGCCACTACACACCAGTGGGATCACTGGTATCCACAATTATTATAGGAATATCCGCAAACATTACATTGACCGTCCCCACCTTAGGACCGCATCTCTACTGTGTTTTACTCAATAGGTCTTTGTCTCTATGAATGAACACAATAAAATTTTCAGAAAGTAATTTAGTGATGAGACTTTCATCATTCTATAATGTAAGAGAACAAAATAAAGTATTTCATTGCAATTCATCTTTGTTCTGGTTGCTTTAAATCCATTGTGTTATAGAGAATTTAATTTTACACGTCATGTCTGCTCTTTGCGCTGCCTTATTAAATTAGCTTGAGGGACTTGACCTGCAAAGAGTATGCAGATATCAGCGGTAGTGTGAGTGTCAAAGTGAGATTGTCTTCTTCTTTAGTTCCTGCTCTATTAAAGGCATTAATTGCATTGCTTCTACTGAAGGTGACCTGTATCATTGGACTTAGTTTTCTATTCTAGCAGCACATACCAGTAACTTTTTCTGTGCCTTATCACCACTTGCATTCAGTGCCTTGAAAAAGTATTCATACCCCTTGACATTCTCCATATTTTGTCATGTTACAACCAAAAACGTAAATGTATTTTATGAGGATTTTATTTGATGGACCAACATTACTATAAACAGTGCCTGATTTTGGGTAGCCCATGTGTGAACCTGGAAAAGCCATGGGTGAAGGTTGAAAGTGCATGGAAGGCAATAAGTCGCCTGTACTGGAACACAATAAAGGCAATAGAAGCAAGCTCATGTGTGTTTTTAGCCATGTGATTGTTTCCAAGATGGGAACATACAGTATGCTTCAAATCTTTTTCTCATCTTGAAACCTGATTTCCTTCTTCAGCTTTTTGATTTCAATGGTGGGATATGATTATTCACAAGTTGAAGAATAATCTAGCAATTACATGATATTTTTGTTGGAGGCCTTGCTGTACACAAAAACGGCTAAAACAATTCTCCCAGGGAAGCTCTCTAAAACAAAAAAAAACTTCTCGAGACAGAGACCTTGTAAATGTTTAGTCATTTAAAAAAAATTTTGCCTACTAATTTTTATTTTGTTAGCATTATTTTCTCTGTTTGTGGACTGCATTGTCCAAGTATAAATATGGAAAATTATATTATAACGCTTATTTGGACACCTGCTTGATATGTTGCCCAGTCTTGTCTAATTGTGGATCATCAAAGACAAGATAGAAATGGTCCAACACCAGCAAGTTTGATCAAATATTCATATATCAAATATCGCGTCACACAGTTATCAGTGGAGTACCCAGATGCTTTTTTTGCAAGCCTGTGCTTACCTATTAGCCTTTTGAGTAAGCACAGACCGACAACATATGTCAAGGTGCTTTCAATAATCCTTGTGTGGTGTCATGTGTGATTAAACTTGCTGGAATACAAAGATTCCTTGTTGGACTGTTTTTGTGTTTGATATACTGAAACAAAAAATGACGGCAAGATAACACAAACACCACCACCCTATATTTCACACACCTAAAAAAAGGATGCAGGACCCTTCACCTCACGCACTTGTAGTGCCCCCCTAACCTCTAGAGGCCTGCTGGTGACCCCCAGAGACAGGGGGGGGGGCTACATTCTTCCTCATGGTGCAGGGCACTAGGCATGGTGGGTGGTGTAGAAGGTAGAAAGATGGACACCAGTCACTTTTATAATTGAACAAAGAGAAGTTTATTTCTCACAAAAGGGAAAAATGTGGGGGAAAGGGTAGGGCACAGGACAACCTTAATCAAATACAACAGCAGAGCAGCAGATTAGAACACTCCTTATACAAAATTGTAGAAAAGGTAGACAGCAGTACAGAAAAAGAGCCTTTAAGCTGTAACCAACAATCTGTACTTTGTAGCATAAGCTGTTTCCTATAGCAACAGTATTCAACTCTCAGCATCATATGAAATTCCTTGGATGAGTTCTCTCAAAGTTTTCCCAGCCAGTTCATAGTCCTCTGCTCATGAAGAATCACCTGGTATTTCCTCAGAACTCCATCCCTCTCAGCATTGATTCCAGGTAGTGAGCAGGCTCTCTTGCCGAACATTGAGCACATGGTTAGTCCTCAGACTTTAGGCCTACTCCACAGCAGCTGTTCCTCACACACCCACCCTCAGGTCTAGGTGGAAAAGGACAGAGTACCTGGCCTCCTCCAAATAAATATCTTCTCCAAGTATGCTCAGCGACCAGTATGATTGGCTGAGAAAAGTATACATATCCTTAACCTAGACCCACTGTAATTCATCTCACTAATGCCAAAGGTAACAGTGCCACCAATTGACAAAAGGGAGAAGCCACAGCTAAACCAGGCTTAGAAGGAAATCCAATGATCACAAAGACTACAAATTAGCTGGGCAAGCTACTACCTATCACAACTAAATTTACTGTATTAGCAGCCCTGCTTAGCACAAGGGTGCTACACACAGCCAAACAATTTAAAATGTTTAATTATTTTTTTATCAAATATAATGATGTATAACAATCACACGTGTGTCCAACATAAACGTTTTACTTCTTCTTTAACTACCTCCCACCCGGGCCATAGTACATATACGGCCGGGCGGGAGTCTCGTCCTTCTTAATGGACGTTCTGGAACGTCCTTCAGAAGGAGAGAGATCACGCCGCCGCGGGCACGCGCAGCAGCGCGATCTCGATGTGCCTGTGTCTCTCTGACACAGAGCAACATCATTCGGCAGGAGGGCCCTGTGATTGGCCCTCCTGATCACATGAAGGCTGTGTCCAATCACAGCCGTCATGTAATGTAAATAGAGCCGTTGTAACGGCTTCGATCTCTTCTCCTCCTGACAGATCCGGTCAGTGAGGAGAAGAGAAGAGGATCGGTGCTGCTGCGGGGGTGATCAGTGAGTATTTCTAATTACTCACTGATCACAGGGGGGGGGTCTTTGCTGGTAATCAGAACATTGATTACCAGTGCAGCCCTGGGGGGGGGGGAGGGGTGCCACTAAGCCACCAGGGATGCCCACCCATGACCACGAGGGGTGCCCACTATGGCCACCAGGGATGGCAAACAGGGCTCAGAGAGCCCCCCAGTGCCCTCCCTATCAGTGTTGCCCACCAATGCCATCTATCAGTGCTGCCCACCAGTGCCGTTATTGCCATCTATCAGTGCCGCCCACCAGTGCCCATTATTGCCCACCAGTGCTGCCTATCAGTGCCCATCAGTGCCCCCCATCAGTGCCGATCAGTGCCACCTATCAGTGCCCATCAGTGCCGCCAATCAGTGCTGCCTATCAGTGCCCACCAATGCTGAATATCAGTGCTATCTATCAGTGCCACATATCAGTGCCCATCAGTGCTGCATATCAGTGCTACCTATCAGTGCCCATCAGTGCTGCATATCAGTGCCACCCCATCAGTGTGTCCTCATCAGTGCCTGTCAGTGCGGCATCATCAGTGCTCATCAGTGCAGGAAAAAACATATCTATTTACAAAATTTTATAACCTAAACGAAAAAACTTTTTTTTTTTTTTTTCAAACTTTTCAGTCTTTTTTTATTTGTGCACCAAAAAAGAAAAAACCTGACGGTGATCAAATACCACCAAAAGAAAGCTCTATTTGTGGGGAAAAAATTACACAAATTTGGTTTAGGTACAGCGTTGCATGACCGCGCAATTGTCATTCAAATTGCAACAGCGCTAAAAGCTGAAAATTGGTCTGGGAAGGAAGGGGGTTTAAGTGCCCAGTATTGAGGTAGTTAATGTTATGCACAGGGGACTCGCTTGGCAGAAATATGGTTATTCTTTAATACAGTTCTATATTGTTTAAAATTATTTTTAAACTTTTCGTTTAACCTTAAAATGTGTTTAAACTAGCATGAGTAGCTTTCTGTAAGGGGGAGTAGGATCCAATCCTGTGACCAAACAGGTTCTTCTGCATTGCATGGTTCTCTTTTACACCAGAGAACTTGTTGACAGGAGGAGAGAAGCGGAGACGTACACCCAAAGCTCATTTGGCTATACTTCTCCTTGGGAACACAGCAGTGCAGTTATTTTTGCACTCCTGTTAGGCTTTTTGTTTGTGATGTCAGAGCGGGTCCAGGCAGGGGAATGATCATGACCATGTGGTGGGGATCCACACAGATGACTGAACCGCCACCCGACTCAGACTCTCAGCGAATCGCTGACAGCCTGAGCCAACTGCTCCCACCCCTCCGCAGCCCAGCGTTCCATTGAGTGTTGGGGTTGGGGGAGGAGCAGAGCAAAGAGCCAGTGAGTGACAGTCAGCAGCTGGTCTGCTCATGGAGCTCTGAAAACTAAGGGATCAGAGGTCTTCGATCATGCAGTTCTCAGTCTTAGAGCTGTCGAGGGACAGATGCAACATTGTACCGATGCTGCATCCACCTAGGTAAAAATAACTAAGGCTCCGTTCACATCTAGGCGTTTTGGGGCGTTTTTGGGGAGTTTTTCTGCTCTAGGATCAGCTCTCAAAACGCCCAACAAGACAAATCCTATTCATTTCAATGGCCCCTGTTCACATCTGAGCGTTTTGACGCTGTTTACAAAACGCCCAACGCTCAAAAAAGTACATGAGCTTCTTTTTGGGCAGATTACAGGCGTTTTCCATTGGTTGGTATCTATTCAATCAAAAAACGCCTGCACAAAAAACGCCTGTAAATCGCGGTAAAAAACGCGCGAAAACGCTACGCTCAGGTGTGAATGTAGTCTAAAGAAATAAAACCCCTTCTCTTTTAATGGTGTGATGTATTACTTATTTGCTGTAGAGATGTTTGAGGTTATCGACCCGGTTAGGCAATCTAACAAGTATACCGAATCATGTGACTGGCTGGCCAGAAGTAAAACAGTTTACACATATGTTTTTGGGGATTTTAGCTATCTGCCTAGAGTTCTGCTTTAAACAAAGCACCGGATCAGGAACAAACTAAAAAAATGCTGTTTTTCACAAAGCTTAGGGCTCTATACCATTTTCCTGATCGTGTAGATTCATCGCTAATTTCTGTTCTAATGGTGTTTGGTGTAGCAGAAAAAGAACTATTAAAATTCTGAATGAGTTGGAAGCAAGCCTTGTATATGAATTGTTTACCGGGCTGTCATTCTTAATATCTACCGTACAGTCCTTTTTTAAGAATTTACATTTGATTGCAACACCTCTAAACATACCGAATTAAATGAATAAAATACTTTTATATTGACTGTTATGAATGTGATTATTAAATTGATTGAAGTAATCGTCCAAACCTATGGAGAAGCTCTTCTTTATGTTTATTTTGTGAAATTTAGGCTAATGCAACAGCAGTCATGCCAAGGCGTGATAACATTTCATGCTTTATTTTAATCAACTATTTGCTATTGATGTCTCATTCAACAGATCGAGACCGTTTTCAGCTGGGTACACTTTCTCACACACTAAATGCTAAGGCTTCTGGTTTCTTGGAGTTATCTGACTGGCCAGAAGAAGCCCCCGATCCTTCTGTGCGAAATGTGGAAGTCATTGAACCGGTGAGCATTTTTGTTAAAAAGGATTTGTTGAAAACATATACTGGGAGGTGATGATACTCATGTGACCCCCCCCCCCCGCTACAACCTAAGTCAAGAGTCTATACCATGCATGGAACAAGTTTAAAATGTAAAGATCTTTTTTTGTCTTTGACAAGCTTAGTATTAAAGCAGAGTTTCACACATTTTTTAAAGTTCTTATTTATAATGCCCATCCAAAGTACAGTGGTAAATGGATATTATAATTTTTTAAAATTCTTTATAAATACCTTATTTTAATGCAGTTTGCTGGCATTTTCGTTCCCGGCTGCCTAAGTGATTACCTCATCAGGTGGTTCCCCTGGACTCCTGGGATATCGGCGTCCTCTATTCTAGGAGTCTTCCGGTAGCCTATTGGTGAAATATCACTATATTTCAAGACAGGAAATGACTTGATCTGGAGGGGTTAGATGCTGAGGTTCGCTGTTTGACAGGTCCACCGCTGCCACCATTGCTATGGCAACCTTTACTCAACTAACTGCAGCGCGCAATGCCATTACTGCACAGGTACAAAATCGAAAGGTGCATGCTATGTAGCCGGCTGCACCGAATCCCAGAAATGGGCTTCAGATGGCCGCATCCTCGATGGCCCCTACCTGCTTCTGAGATCAAATAAGAGATTAATAATAATAAGTAAAAACTATGAGGACAGTTATCACAATTTCCAAATTAGATAGTATGATTACTAAAAAAATAACGGGTGTGGTTTTATTAAAAAAAAAATATTGCTGAGGAGACTGGAGCTCCGCTTTAAGGATTGACTTTAGGTTCTCTTTGTGAATACAAACTACAGAATTTGCACATGTTGATTGATGCACTCTAATCACTTTTATCTCAGCACTAGGGATGGGCCCAGGCATGTTCGGGATCCTAGTCCCAACCCACCTGCCGGATCCCGCCAGGAAGCAGTCACTGAACACTTCTAAATACAGGCAGTGCAGGTGCAGAGCTGAGGATCGGGCAGGTGGGGTAGGACTAGGAATCCCGAACAGGCCTGAGCCCATCTCTATTCAGCACCAGGGAGAACAGTGTTAGAGCAGTCACTGCTGGAACACAGGCGCTGGAAGTGTTTCCAGTGTCATTTTTTTTTTTTTTTTTTATGCATTTATTTTATTACCTTTTTTTTATGCATTTATTTTTTACCTATGTGAGCAGTCAATCCATATGGTTAAGGGCAAGCAGAACCACTGGTTGATAATTTAAGAACACTGTGCCAACAGGATATCAGAACACCTAGTTTGTTCTTTGAACTTTTGTACTCCTGTTCAACAGTCCATCAGCACATTTCAGTGAATTTATTAATCATCTTTCTGGCTGATCTAAGTGCAGTCTAAATATGACTTTACAATATCTCCCTCGCCCACACTAGCAATAAAAAAAATGTGCGATCTGCCACCTTTTTGCCCTCTCCACCTTTTGTAGAATATTTTCAGCAGACTTCACAGCATAAATTGTTTTGAAGGAGAAAGTAATTTGTCAAATTAAAACACTTTAGGGCATCATCTCTATCTACTAAGAGAAAATCAGTGTTTACAGCTTCTCTGTCAGACTTTAAAACCTCCCCTTGCCAGATCTGTGGTTTTTCTTTTTTTTTTTTTTACTTTGTCTAAAAATGTAATGGTTTCTTTTAAAGGAATTTGCATGATGATATTTTTTAGGTTGTATTGAAATAGCTCTTTGACATAGTTGACTAGTTGCATGAATGCCGGTGTGTAAGTTGAACCTTATTAAAATGAAAGCATTGTTTTCTGAGGTAATGTCCTCAGACAAGCCTTGTGACCCAGCAATGTCTATAGCAGGAGACCTCATAGGATTTAAAAGTCTTCTTATAGGACTAATGGCTTATGTCAGTAGACACCGGGCACAAGAGCCAGGGTATATGTTAGTGGCAAAGCATGCCAAGCTTTTATGTCACTAGAGGCAAGCCCTATGGCCCCCATTGCCAAAGGACAAACTTTGTGTGTATAGTGTATCATGTCTTTGCCTTACATTTCAGTGCATACTCATTAGGAAATGTATTTTCCCTTTTTTAGTCCAAACAATGGGAACCCTTGGAAGGAAAGATGAAAAAAGTGAAAGCCTCAATAGAAAAGTTCTATTCAGATCCTGAGGAAGAGGAGGAAGCATCTGCAGCATCCAGTGGTAAATAATTGTGTTTCAGGTTCTAACCGACCACCCATCTTACAGAAATCCTATTAGTTTCAAAACACATTTTTCTTGTTTTCTCCTAATAAACTGGGGACATCACAGAGTCCACCTGTACTGAAATTCACCCACAATCTGCCCAAAAAAATAAATTTATCTTTCTTTTCCAGCTTTCCCTAGTTTTTTTCTTCTCTATTTTAAAGGTCATGGCAGCCAGGTTTGGTAGCTGATATCTTAGCTGAGCAGAGTGCACAAGAGCCTACTAAGGTGCTTCTAGTTTGCATTTTGTGTTGGGACATGCAGTTCTTCCTCATTGTTTGCCAGCACTGCATTGTATGGTGTGGTCCATCACACAGAAATGAGTACAGCATCTATTTTAAAAAGAGCAAAATGTTGTTTGTTTTTTTTTGTCCTAAAACACGTTCTTATGAGAGGATTATTTTGTTAATGCTGACATCTGTAAAATGTGGCTAAAAACAGGCACGTTTGTCCACTGCATTAATTTTTACTTGCACAATGCAGATGATTTTATCCAAACTGTGATTTATTTTGAATACATGTTTTTCTTCTTTTTAATTTTTAAACAATATTATTGCTGTTGTAAATTAAAGACCCAATTAGACTTTCAATTTGAAACCGCTAAAACGGATCCAGGTGCATAAAAATAGAAGAGGTACTAACATATGCCACCATTCTAGAGCTCTTCAGTGGGTGTGAGCTTCAGCCTTGCTGATTGCAGAGCTATATGTCTGACTGTGTGTCTGGAATCTCTGCAGAGAAACCAAGAGTTTCACAGAAAGAGCAAGAGTCAGCATGCTGGCAAAGGACATGCTTTTCTACTCAAGATGTGGCTGTTTGATAAAGAAAACAAATGTATATATAGTCAGGTCCATAAATATTGGGACATCGACACAATTCTAATATTTTTGGCTCTATACACCACCACAATGGATTTGAAATGAAACAAACAAGATGTTCTTTAACTGCAGACTTTAAGCATTAATTTGAGGGTATTTACATCCAAATCAGGTGAACGGTGTAGGAATTACAACAGTTTATATATGGGCCTCCCACTTTTTAAGGGACCAAAAGTAATGGGACAATTGGCTGCTCAGCTGTTCCTTGGCCAGGTGTGTGTTATTCCCTCATTATCCCATTTACAAGGAGCAGATAAAAGGTCCAGAGTTAATTTCAAGTGTGCTATTGGCATTTGGAATCTGTTGCTGTCAACTCTCAATAGGAGATCCAAAGAGCTGTCACTATCAGTGAAGCAAGCCATCATTAGGCTGAAAAAACAAAATAAACCCATCAGAGAGATAGCAAAAACATTAGGTGTGGCCAAATCAACTGTTTGGAACATCCTTAAAAAGAAAGAACACATCGGTGAGCTCAGCTACACCAAAAGACCCGGAAGACCACAGAAAACAACTGTGGTGAATGACTGAAGAATTCTTTCCCTGGTGAAGAAAACACCCTTCACAACAGTTGGCCAGATCAAGAACACTCTCCAGGAGGTAGGTGTATGTGTGTCAAAGTCAACAATCAAGAGAAGACTTCACCAGAGGGTTCACCTCAAGATGTAAACCATTGGTGAGCCTCAAAAACAGGCCAGATTAGAGTTTGGCAAACATCTAAAAAAGGCTTCACAGTTCTGGAACAACATCCTATGGACAGATGAGACCAAGATCAACTTGTACCAGAGTGATGGGAAGAGAAGAGTATGGTGCTCCTGATCCAAAGAATTCCAAGTCATCAGTGAAGCATGATGGTGGTCGTGTCATGGCGTGGGCATGTATGGCTGCCAGTGGAACTGGTTCTCTTGTATTTATTGATGATGTGACTGCTGACAAAAGCAGCAGGATGAATTCTGAAGTGTTTCGGGCAATATTATCTGGTCATATTTAGCCAAATGCTTCAGAACTCATTGGACGGCGCTTCACAGTGCAGATGGACAATGACCCGAAGCATACTGCGAAAGCAACCAAAGAGTTTTTTAAGGGAAAGAAGTGGAATGTTATGCAATGGCCAAGTCAATCACCCGACCTGAATCCAATTGAGCATGCATTTCACTTGCTGAAGACAAAACTGAAGGGAAAATGCTCAAAGACCAAGCAGGAACTGAAGACAGTTGCAGTAGAGTCCTGGCAGAGCATCACCAGGGATTAAACCCAGCGTCTGGTGATATGTCTGTGTTCCAGACTTCAGGCTGTAATTGACTGCAAAGGATTTGCAACCAAGTATTAAAAAGTGAAAGTTTGATTTATCATTGTTAATCTGTCTAATTACTTTTGGTCCCTTAAAAAGTGGGAGGCACATATACAAACTGTTGTGCTTCCTACACCGTTCACCTGATTTGGATTTAAATACCCTCAAATTTTAAGCTGAAAGTCTCCAGTTAAAGCACATCTTGTTTGTTTCATTTCAAATCCATTGTGGTGGTGTATAGAGCCAAAAAGATTAGAATTGTGTCGATGTCCCAATATTTATGGACCTGACTGTAATGGATGTACCTGGAAAGATTTAACCACTTCAGTCCCAGAAGGTTTCAGCCCCTTCCTGACAAGAGCATTTTTTTTTTTGCAATTTGCCACTGCGCTACTACTACTACTGGTAATTGCGTGGACATGCAGCACTGTACCCAAATTAAATTTGTCCTTTTTTTCCCCACAAATAGAGATTTCTTTTTTGGTATTTTATCACCACTGTGATTTTTTTATTTTTTGTAATATAAACTGAAAAGTCCAAAATTTTTGAAAAAAAAAAATATTTGCTACTTTCTACTGTTATAAAAAAAATATCAAATAAACTCAATTTTTGTCATACATTTAGGCCAAAATGTATTTAGCTACATGTTTTTGATAAAAAGAATCTCAATAAGCGTATATTTATTGGTTTGTGAAAAAGGTATAGCGTCTACTAACCTATATATACTGGAATATATGCAGCTTTTACTTTGACTGCATATCTCTATCCTTGAGTTGCTAAAATGGTAGGGTACCACAACCCCCCAATTACTCCTTTTTGGTAAGTAGACACCACAAGGAATTTGTTGAGAGGCTTGTTGAGCCCATTTAATATTTAATTTTTTTGTCATAAGTGTTTAAAAAGTGTAGGAAACAAAAAAACTTTCTGCTGCGTCTCCTGAGTACGGTGATACCACATGTGTGAGACTTTTTGGTAGTTTAGCTGCTGCATACAGGACCCCAAAAACCAATCACCGCCTTCGGTCTTTCTATGGGCGTAAATTGCTCATTTCACTTCCTCGCTACCTATCACAGTTTTGGAGGCCCTGAAATGCCAAGATAGCACAAAACCCCTCCAAATGACCACTTTTTGGAAAGTAGACACCCCAAGGTATTTGCTAAGAGGCATGGTGAGTATTTTGCAGATCTCATTTGTTGCCACAATTGTTGGAAATTATTTTTTTCTTTTTTTAATTTTCAAAACTTTGTGACAAAAAGCAAGATCTGCAAAATACCCAACATGCCTCTCTGAAAAAGTCTTGGGGTGTCTACTTTCCGAAAAGGGGCCTTATTTTTCAGGGGGGAGGTGGTTGTGCTTTCTTGGCATTTCAGGGCCTCTGAAACTGTGATAGGTAGTGAGGAAGTGAAATGAGCAATGTGGAAAAAGTTATCATTTTCCAGAAACTTGTGGCAAAACATTAAATATTTAATGGACTCAACATGGCTCTCAGCAAAAAGCTTGGGGTGTCTACTTTCCAAAAAGGGGTCATTTGGGGGGTGTTTAACCTCCCTGGCGGTATGATTCTTTTGGATTTTAGGTGCTGAAAGCGGTACCATTATTTCGCATGTAATTCTTGTGAATGAGCAGCCCAAACCAACTGTATACATTATATATATATATATATATATATATATATATATATATATATATAAAATATACGTATGTGTGTATATATATATATATATATATATATATATATATATATATATATATATATATTAGGGTAGCACAACCCCCCCCCCCCCTCCCCAATTACTCCTTTTTGGTAAGTAGACAACACAAGGAATTTGTTGAGGCATGTTGAGCCCATTTAATATTTAATTTTTTTGTCATAAGTGTTTAAAAAGTGTAGGAAACAAAAAAACGTTCTGCTGCGTCTCCTGAGTACGGAATAAACAGATTGCTGCTGCAACTAAATGGCGTACCTGCAAAGCAAACAACGGTTACCAATAAAACAAGGATTCAATAAAACAACAACTTTTTTTTTTTTTTATTGCGATCTGTGCCAAAAAGAGTAAAAAAATATACGGTGAAGCATAGGGGCAGTCCGCCCTCTGTCCACCCAGCCCCTATGCTTCGCCATATATGCTCTCTTTTTTTTTTTTTTTATTACTGTGGTGGTGAAATCACCTCCTTCAGTGCTGGAGTCACTGATTTACATATGCTGAAAGCAAACGCTGTTGCTGTCAGAAAAAACAGATCAGTGCTGCAGCTGAATGGGCATACCTGCAAAGCGAACAATTCATTGCTTCTCAAGCAAGCTCTCTCCCCGTGTCTAATTTGGGAATTTTCAAGCTGTTGATGGAAGCCCTGGCGATTAGATTGCACGGTGCCACATGCGCCAGTTCCAAATTCAAATAGGTGTCTAAAAAGTGGCACGGTTGTATAATAATTGTCTACGTACAAGTGGTACCCCTTTCCGAATTAGGGTAATACCAAGTGCCAAACAATCTTGCCGCTGCTCCCTATGTAGTCTGGGCAGTTGGGCGGGCTCCACGCTATCTTTTCCTTCGTAAACCAGGAAACTTCATGTATAGCCCGTTGCCCTGTCACAGAGCTCATACATTTTGACCCCATATATGGCACGCTTGCTGGGGAGAAACTGTTTGAAAACAATGCGGCCAGAAATCTTAATTAGGAACTCCTCTACGCAGACGGCTTGTTGGGGCATATACAAAGCTTTACATTTTTGGTTCAAGTGGTTTACGAGGGACCGAATTTTATGGAGTCGATCATATTCAGGGTCATAGGCATATGATGAATTGGGTCAGTGGACCAATATGACTTCAACTCATTCTTTTTTTAGTAATACCCATGTTGAGGGAAAGACCCAGAAAAGTCTTAAATTCGGAAAGCGTGATAGGTTTCCATGCAAATTGTTTGGCGAGGGTCAAATTTGGGTTTGCGGTGATAATTTGTTTGGCATTTAAAATGCTTTGGTCCACAATAGATCCGTACTAATCTTCTGTGAAAAACAGCTAAAAAAAAACCAAAGAGCGTTAAATCTGCGGTTTCCACCTGAATTCTGGGTTGGCCAATGAATTGGAGAAGTACGGGCGCTGCATAATTTGTGGGGTGCCAATCAGGATTTGCAAGCGCATCAGGAAGGGCACTATGGGCTCTACGGGCCTGTATTTGCATTCTTGGTGGCTGCGGGACACTACTTGTGCTAGCCAGCGCACCAGCTTGAACTGCACTTTTTGGACTCGCCACGTCACCAAATGTTACTGCAGTGCCGCTTTGTCTATGACCAGGATGTACTAGGCCGCTGGTGCTCGCCAGTTCACCAGAAGGTAGAGTGGCACTAGTACTAACACTCTTTTGTGTTAGTAGACAGGTGCTAGCAGGTGTCGGGGCTAATCCTGCTAACGCTGCGTTTTTGGGAAAACTACACTATTGGGGACACTAGGATAGTTCTGAGCAAAGATTTTGATCCGTTCAGACTATACCAGTAATCGAGGTGTATAGTTTGTGGTGTTGTTACTGGCAATCAAATGGTTAAAATGAGTGAATATGTGGAGGGCAATCTGACGCTGTCTGGGATTGACGCTAACTGGCGTCACCTGTGACACTAATACAGTGATTAGCAAAAATATCTGTACACTGTTCTGACACTGTGACAGGGCAGTGAAAGGGGTTAACTAGGGGTGATCAGGGGGTTAAAACTTTTAGGGAATATTTGGTGGGTACCGTGATCCTATCTGAGATTTAACACCAGTTACACTAATACAATAGTCAGTAAAAATGTGTACACTGTACCTAGTGATACTGTGATGGGAAGTGAAAGAGTTTAAAGGGGGGGGGGGTTGATCAAGCGATTAAATGTGCCTAACTGTGTGTTCTGTTGTCAGTTTAGGTCTTTTACTCACTGTAAATGCTCTCTTCTCTCTCTGGCACCGAGAAGGGCTCCAGGAGAGAAGATTGCATAATTTCCTGTGCCTGTGTTTACATTACACAGGCACAGGACATTCTGCCATTAGTCAGAACCGATCAGCAGGTTCAGGCCATGAATCATTGGACTGGACCTGAATTTTGCTGGGTTCTGAATCAAATCCGATCACCGCTGGGTCGGCGTGCACGTGCCCCCCACCCGTGGGCGTGGCTCATGTACAGGTACGTGATTTCGCAGGGGGGCCACACTGCTGGAGTAAATGTACATGGGGCGGTCCAGAAGAGGTTAAACTGAATGTTCAGTTGGGCTTTAACAAATAGACTGATTTTTTTGGAAAGGGTTACAGCTCAGTCTAGGGATGGCCCCTGCTTTGTGGCCAAACCCCCTCTTTTCCAAGAAGAAATTATTTTTTTCTAGCCCTCTGGGGTCTGCTCCAGTTCCTTCCTTACATGGTTACATAGTAGGTGAGGTTGAATAAAGACAATAGTCCATCCAGTTCAACCTGTGTAGGTGTGTGTGGCCGTAATCATTTCACATACCCCTGAATGTTCTGATCCTTGAGATGTACGTCTAAGAGTCTTTTGAAAGCCACCATACTTCCCGCAGAAACCACCTCTTGTGGTAGAGAATTCCACAATCTTGTAGCTTTAACAGTAAAGAACCCCCCACGTTGCCTGAGATTAAAACGCTTCTCCTCTTATCGCAATGTTTGCCCTCGAGTCCTTGTGCATTCCCTATGACTGAATAGCTTTTTTTCTATGCCGAGATCACCCTTGAGATATTTATAAATTGCTATCATGTCCCCTCTCAGGCGTCTCTTCTCCAGGGAGAATAAATCAAGCGATTGCAGACGCTCTTCATAATTAAGGTCCTCCAATCCCCTAATTCGTTTAGTCGCCCTTCTCTGGATCCTCTCCAGCTCCAACACATCCCTCCTGAGGACTGGCGACCAGAACTGGACAGAATACTCCAGATATGGTTGGACCAGTGTTTTATAAAAAGGAAGGATTATAGTCTTATCTCTGGAATACATCCCTTTCTTTATGCATGCTAATATTCTGCTGGCTTTGGCAGCTGCCGCTTGACATTGCATGCTATTGCCTAGTCTATCATCTACCAAGACTCCCAGATCTTTCTCCATTTTTGATTCCCCCAAGGGTTCCCCCCCCTAACGTGTATTGTGCTTTTATGTTTTATGTTTTTAGTCCCCAAGTGCAAAACCTTGCACTTCTCCACATTAAACCTCATTTGCCATGTCGTAGCCCACTCCGTTATTTTGTCCAGGTCATTCTGTAGGATATCTGCTTCATGCTGTGCAGTTATTGCCCTGCCCAATTTTGTGTCATCTGCAAAAACTGATATAGAACTACTGATCCCGTCCTCAATGCTGTTTATGAATAAATTGAACAAGGTTGGTCCCAGGACTGAGCCTTGGGGGACCCCGCTTACCACCTCAGACCAGTCTATTTATTACCACCCTTTGGACACGCCCTTTTAGCCAATTCCATATCCAAGAGCAAACCCTGCGGTCGATACCTGCAGACCTTATTTTATAACTTAAGCGCTTGTGGGGAACTGTATCAAATGCCTTGGCGAAATCCAGGTACACCACATCCACTGGTCTGCCCCTATCTAGCTCACAGCTCACCTCCTCGTAGAATGTTAAGAGATTGGTTTGACAAGAACGCCCATTTGTAAACCCGTGCTGATGATGTTGTCTTTAGCAAACTCTACGATATAGTCCCTCATCATCCCCTCCAGAAGTTTACATACTATTGATGTCAGACTGACAGGCCTATATTTACCCGGGACATGCCTCTGCCCTTTTTTGAATATCGGTATCACGTTAGCTTTCCTCCAATCCCCTGGTACATTTCCTGTCATAATACTGTCGGCAAAGATCAGGAACAGTGGTCTAGATATAACCTTACTGATTTCTTTGAGTACTCTCGGATGTACGCCATCCGGGCCTGGTGATTTGTTTGTGTTAATTTTATCCAGCCTTTCCCTGATTTCACCCTCTGTTAGTCATATCGGCAAGTCCTGTGTAATACTACTGACTCATTTTCCTGAGTAAAGACTGACGAGAAAAAGGCGTTCAGCACGGTTGCCTTTTCAGTGTCCTCTGTAACCATCCCCCCATCTTCGTTAATTATGTGTGCAATATGCTCTGCCCTAGCTTTTTTACTGTTGATATACAGGTCCTTCTCAAAAAATTAGCATATTGTGATAAAGTTCATTATTTTCTGTAATGTACTGATAAACATTAGACTTTCATATATTTTAGATTCATTACACACAACTGAAGTAGTGCAAGCCTTTTATTGTTTTAATATTGATGATTTTGGCATACAGCTCATGAAAAACCAAAATTCCTATGTCAAAAAATTAGCATATTTCATCCAACCAATAAAAAAAGTGTTTTTAATACAAAAAAAGTCAACCTTCAAATAATTATGTTCAGTTATGCACTCAATACTTGGTCGGGAATCCTTTTGCAGAAATGACTGCTTCAATGCGGCGTGGCATGGAGGCAATCAGCCTGTGTGTGGCACTGCTGAGGTGTTATGGAGGCCCTGGATGCTTCGATAGCAGCCTTGAGCTCATCCAGAGTGTTGGGTCTTGCGTCTCTCAACTTTCTCTTCACAACATCCCACAGATTCTCTATGGGGTTCAGGTCAGGAGAGTTGGCAGGCCAATTGAGCACAGTAATACCATGGTCAGTAAACCATTTACCAGTGGTTTTGGCACTATGAGCAGGTGCCAGGTCGTGCTGAAAAATGAAATCTTCATCTCCATAAAGCTTTTCAGCAGATGGAAGCATGAAGTGCTCCAAAATCTCCTGATAGCTAGCTGCATTGACCCTGCCCTTGATAAAACACAGTGGACCAACACCAGCAGCTGACATGGCACCCTAGACCATCACTGACTGTGGGTACTTGACACTGGACTTCAGGCATTTTGGCATTTCCCTCTCCCCAGTCTTCCTCCAGACTCTGGTACCTTGATTTCCGAATGACATGCAAAATTTGCTTTCATCCGAAAAAAGTACTTTGGACCACTGAGCAACAGTCCAGTGCTGCTTCTCTGTAGCCCAGGTCAGGCGCTTCTGCCGCTGTTTCTGGTTCAAAAGTGGCTTGACCTGGGGAATGCGGCACCTGCAGCCCATTTCCTGCACACGCCTGTACATGGTGGCTCTAGATGTTTCTACTCCAGACTCAGTCCACTGCTTCCGCAGGTCCCCCAAGGTCTGTAATCGGTCCTTCTCCACAATCTTCCTCAGGGTCCGGTCACCTCTTCTCGTTGTGCAGCGTTTTCTGCCACACTTTTTCCTTCCCACAGACTTCCCACTGAGGTGCCTTGATGCATCACTCTGGGATCAGCCTATTCAGAAATTTCTTTCTGTGTCTTACCCTCTTGCTTGAGGGTGTCAATGATGGCCTTCTGGACAGCAGTCAGGTCGGCAGTCTTACCCATGATTGCGGTTTTGAGTAATGAACCAGGCTGGGAGTTTTTAAAAGCCTCAGGAATCTTTTGCAGGTGTTTAGAGTTAATTAGATGATTCAGATGATTAGGTTAATAGCTCGTTTAGAGAACCTTTTCATGATATGCTAATTTTTTGAGATAGGAATTTTGGTTTTTCATGAGCCGTATGCCAAAATCATCAATATTAAAACAATAAAAGGCTTGCACTACTTCAGTTGTGTGTAATGAATCTAAAATATATGAAAGTTTAATGTTTATCAGTACATTACAGAAAATAATGAACTTTATCACAATATGCTAATTTTTTGAGAAGGACCTGTATTTAAAGAATTTCTTTTGGTTCTTTTTACTATCCTCCGCTATTTGTCTCTCAAAGTTGATTTTAGCCATTTTGATTTCGTATTTACTTTTCTTATTTGCCTCCTTGTATTGCTCGAAAGCCGATACTGTGCCCTCTGATTAATATTTCTTGAAAGCCATTTTTCTCTTACGTCCTCCGACAGTCGCCGCCTCTTCATATTCGTCACATATGGGGTATTAGACTTTGCTCCGAAGGAGTAGCTAGGCAACAGAATATGTTAACAATAAAGCTTTAACATATCCCACCCTCAAGGGGTGGTCCCCTCAGTCAATACCCTCCTACTTCCTGCAACCATATCTCAGTTTTAATGTCTAGCTTGTCAGGAGTGGCTGGCTCTCTCTGTGCTGGGACTTTTTGTCCCAGACTCTTTCTTCTTTTTGATATTTTGTTTGAGTTTTCTCTCTACCTTTACTTAGCTGTTATTTTTGTCAGCATTAGTTAGTTCTTCGGACGAAGAGGATCATGCGGACTGGGTCTCGGGCTGATCCCCCTGGTCGCAGGTCGTGGGTCAGTGGCTTCCCAGTCTGCCATCGAGCGTTCAGCCAGGTAACGCTCCTGGCACGGTGAACGACCCATCCCTGTTCGGTGCAGGGATGATTGGTGAGGTGGCTACCTCACCGGACGCTGTGCGGTTTCTGAACCGCCATTGTGTGCGTCTTGAATTGCGACTCTCCCTGCCTCATGTGCAGCGGCTTGTTCGCCTGTGCGGGTTCCCCACGCCATGTGAGGTAAGTGTATCTATGTGGGGACCTGTCTGTCTGGGGGGGGTCTCAGTCTGGGACTGTGTAACCTGCCTTTAATCACACTGCTTGTCTCCCTATATCTCGGCTGCATGCTGTGGGCTGCAAGGGGGGGGGGAGCTGTATGACACTGAGTATGTCAGGCTGGGCAGTGTGAGGAGCTGTGTGCTGTGGGGCATGTTTTTAATGGCATGTTGGGGCATATACAGCGATCGCTGCGGCGATCTAACATGTATCCATATTATGGGATAATATTGTGTGTGATTTTATGCACTGTGGAGCGGCGATTTCGGCGCCAAACGGCGCCATTTTACCGGCGCCCGCTCCGGCCGCATGGTTTACATGCACGGCGGCCATTTTCTTGTAGCCTCCATAGGCTTACATAGAGCGCCCTGGCAGCATCACTTCCTCTCTCCTGGAAGCACCGATCGAGGCAGCAGCAGCAGCGGAGTCTCCTCAGGTTTTATCCTTCTATTCCTGTGTTCCATTGCCTGTATTCAGTCTGTATATTCCCTGTGGGGGTCTCATTGTGCCTGAGTGTGGTGCGGTGGGCTGCGCTTGCCGCGCTTGCTGTAAGGGGGCAGTTAACCCTTGGTTGTCTGGCATACAGGGGCAATGGATTCTCAGGAGGGCAAGTTTCCCACAGTATTGGTGGAAAGCCAGGGGACCGCTGTTTCCCCCCCAGGGGGGGATTTGGCCACTATTGTGGCTGGCCTTGCTGCACAGGTGCAAATGCTGGTGGCTGCTCAATCTACTAAACGGCCCAGAGTTGCTCTGTCCTCTGATTCTGAGGGTGAAGGTGATGGGGCTGTTCTGGCGGGGACCCCCCTATCGGGGTCCCGCTCCTCTCTTGATCTAGTGGGGTCTGAGGTAGAGGCTGAAGTTGAGGGGGTTGATAATTCTCCCCCTGGCTCGCCTGAAGAGCTTGCAATCATGGATGAGCTGATTGCTTCCATTAAGCAGACGCTACGTTTGCAGGACGAGGTGTGTCCCCCAGCTGCCTTGGCGGCTTATGGGACGCAGAGAAAACGCAGGACGCCGCAGGTTTTTCCCTGCAATGCTGATTTTCAGCGCGCTGTTAAGGACCAATGGCGCGATTTGCGCAAGCCTTTTGCGGTACCAAGTAAATTTAAGCTGCGTTATCCTTTCTCGCCTGCCACTGATGAACGGTGGTGTGTGCCTCCGCCAGTGGATCATGCTATTGCGGTTTTGAACAAAGCCACTGCGATCCCTGCAGAGGGATCCCCTGTTTTCCGTGATGCCACGGATAGGAGACTGGAGTCTCTTGCCCGTCATACTTATTCTGTTACGGGTTCTATGCTTAAGGCTCTGTTTGCTTCTCTCATGGCGGCCCAGGCGATCGCAAGTTGGACGCAGATGCTTAGGCGCGTCCTAGTGGCCGATTCGGCCTCGGCGGCGACCCTGGATATGGTGGATCAGATCCACCAGGGTGTCATGTATCTGTGTGATGCGGACCTGGACCTGATTCCGTTGGCCGCGCGTGTGCACAGCGTGGCGGTGTTGTCTCGCCGCCTGGTTTGGTTGAAATGTTGGTCGGTGGACCAATCTTCACGTAAAACCTTAGCCAATCTGCCTTATGATGGGTCTCGCCTTTTTGGGGAGTCCCTGGATGTGTTGATTAAGGGGATTACCGGGGGTAAGAGCACTCTCTTGCCCCATTTCCCCAAGGCTAAGGGGGCTTCTGGGAAGAAGCATGCTCATTTTCGGCCCCCTCAGGGGTCCTTTCGTGCCTTTCGGCCGCACTACAAGGGCAAACCGTTCAAGGGCCAGGGCTCTCAGAAGAAACCCTGGTCTGGGAAACAGAAGTCCGGCCAATCCGGACCTGCGGCCCATAACAGTTCGGCCTGAAGGGGCGCCCTCACCCAGTTTTGGGGTGGGGGGACGCTTGCTCGGTTTTCTTCAGCCCTGGTTGGCCCGTGTGCGGGACAGATGGGTTCTGGAAATCGTTCGATCTGGTTACAAGATCGAGTTTCTCTCTCGGCCAGAGAGCAGATTTTTTCCCTCAAATCTACAACTGTCTCCAGAGCGCCTGCGGGATCTGCACCTGGCGGTGCGGGACCTGAGGGCTCAGGGAGTGGTGGTTCCGGTGCCTCATCGGGACAGATTTCGGGGGTTTTATTCCAATCTGTTCACCGTGCCCAGAAAGGAGGGCAAGGTTCGTCCAATTCTGGACTTGAAAGCTCTGAACCGCTCTGTGCGGGTTCGCAAGTTCCGCATGGAATCCCTGCGCTCGGTGGTGGCTGCCCTGGTTCCGGGGGAATTCATGGCCTCCATCGATTTGAAGGATGCGTATCTTCACATCCCCATATTCGAGGGTCATCAGAGATACCTTCGATTTGCCATTGCGGAGGATCACTACCAGTTCGTGGCGTTGCCCTTTGGGCTCGCCTCGGCTCCGCGGGTCTTCACCAAGGTGCTTGCACCGGTTCTGGCATTATTGAGAGCCCAGGGCATTTCTGTCCTGGGGTATCTGGACGACATTCTGATTCGGTCTGCGACCAGTCAGGGTCTGGAGAAGGACCTGTCTGTCACGATGCAAACTCTGCAGGAGTTCGGTTGGACGATAAATGTTCCAAAGTCGACACTGAGTCCGTCGGTTCGTCTTCCCTATCTGGGAATGATACTGGACTCGGTGCAGGCGAAGGTCTTCCTGCCGGAAGACAAACTCAGGACTCTTCAGGAGGAAGTCAGGTCCCTCAGGGACGTTCCGAACTCGTCTCTGCGGACGTGTATGAGATGTCTGGGATTGATGGTCTCGGCTTTCGAGGCGATTCCTTTCGCGCAGTTTCACACGCGGGGTCTCCAGGCGGAGACCTTGTCCAAGTGGGACGGGCGACCTCAATCTCTGGATCTTCAGATCTCGTTGAGTCATCGCACCAGGGAAAACCTTCTGTGGTGGCTCCAGTCCCCGTTGGTGTCCGGGGGCAAGTCGTTTCGTCCGATCTCGTGGACGATAATCACCACGGATGCCAGCCTGTCGGGCTGGGGTGGTGTTCTGGGCGTTCTGTCCGCCCAGGGGACCTGGTCGGAGGGGGAGTCTTCCCTCCCGATCAACATTCTGGAATTGCGTGCGATAAGGCTCTGTCTTCATCGCTGGACGGATCGGCTGCAGGGCTGCCCGGTTCGGGTGCAGACGGACAATGCCACGGCGGTGGCCTACATCAACCACCAAGGGGGCACCAGGAGTGCCCGAGCGGCTCGAGAAGTGGCCGACATTCTGTCTTGGGCCGAGACTCATGTCCCGGCGATAACGGCGGTCCACATTCCGGGAGTGGAGAACTGGCAGGCGGACTATCTGAGTCGCCAGACCCTGGATCAGGGGGAATGGTCTCTCCACCCGGCTGTCTTCCAGATGTTGTGCGCGAAGTGGGGTCTTCCAGATGTGGACCTGTTCGCGTCTCGCCTCAACTACAAGGTGAAGAGGTTCGTGGCAAGGACGCGCGACCCTCGGGCAGACGCGTCGGACGCGTTAGTGGCCCCGTGGCATCAGTACAGGCTGATGTACGCGTTTCCACCGATTCAGTTGCTGTCCCGGTTCCTTCGCAGGTTACACTCGGAACGCAGCACGGTGATTCTTGTGGCACCGGACTGGCCTCGCCGGTCCTGGTACGCAGACCTCGTGAATCTGGCGGTCGACGCCCCCTGGCGTCTGCCTCTTCGGGACGATCTACTGTCTCAAGGACCGATTTACCATCCTGCTTTACAGTCGCTGGCTTTGACGGCCTGGCTGTTGAGACCGAGGTCCTGAAGGAGAAGGGTCTCTCTCCAGAGGTTGTTCATACCTTGATCAACGCGAGGAAGTCTTCCTCGGGAAAGGTTTATTACCGTACTTGGAAGGCCTATTTTGCCTGGTGTGAGTCCAGGGGGTTTTCACCCCGCACGTACTCGGTTTCCCGTGTGCTGTCTTTCCTTCAGACAGGTGTCGATCAGCGTTTGGCGCTGGCTACGATAAAGGGTCAGGTGTCTGCGCTGGCCGTTCTGTTTCAACGTCCCGTGGCTTCCAACTCCTTGGTTGGCACTTTTATTCAGGGTGTGCGGCATCTGGTTCCTCCTAGGAGGGATCCCTTGCCCCCTTGGGACTTGAATCTAGTCCTGTCTGTGTTACAACGTGCTCCTTTTGAACAGATCAGGGAGATCTCGTTGTCTATGTTGTCCAAAAAGGTCGCCTTTTTGGTGGCGATCACTTCGGCTCGCAGAGTGTCGGAACTGGCGGCTTTGTCCTGCAAGTCTCCGTACCTGGTTGTTCATTTGGATAAGGTGGTCTTGCGACCTAATCCTTCTTTTCTGCCGAAACGAGTTTCGGAATTCCATCTTAACGAGGATATTGTTTTGCCTTCGTTGTGCACGAAGCCTAAACATCCAAAGGAGGTGAGATTGCATTCTCTGGATGTTGTTCGGGCGACTAGGGTTTACCTTAAATCGACTGAGTCTTTTCGAAAGACGGACTCCTTGTTTGTTCTTCCAGAGGGTCCTCGGAAGGGCATGGCGGCTTCCGCCTCTACCATTGCCAAATGGATCAGGCAGACCATTGAACAGGCCTATGCCTTGCAGGGGAAGGTTCCCCCTGTGCCTGTGAAGGCGCACTCTACTAGATCTCTGAGTACGTCTTGGGCCTGTCGTCATGGGGCTTCTGTAGCCCAGGTGTGTAAGGCGGCGACTTGGTCGACCGTACACACTTTCACAAAATTCTACAAAGTAGATGTTCAGGCATCGGCGGATGCTTCCTTTGGCCGCAAGGTTCTTAGTGCGGCTGTTCCCTAGGGTCCCTTGTTGGGGACTCCTGGCTGTTGGGATAAGTTTTGTATCCCCTGGTTTTTTGTCTTTTCCTGGGTTGTTGCTCCTGTTGAGCACTTATTTTTGCTGTTGCCCAGCTGGTTTCCTTCCTTTGGTAAGGTTCCTTTCTTTGATGTGGAGACTGCGTTGCCTTTCGGCGCGGATGCGTTTCCCACCCCTCATGTTTGCACTGCTTTGGGACGTCCCCATATGTGACGAATATGAAGAGGCGGCGACTGTCGGAGGACGTAAGAGAAAACGGAATTTTTGTAAAATCTTACCTGTAAAATTCCTTTCTCTGAGTCCTCCGACAGTCGCCGCCCCCGCCCCTCTTTTGGGGTTTGAATGTATACTCTACTGCTATTCCACTAAAACTGAGATATGGTTGCAGGAAGTAGGAGGGTATTGACTGAGGGGACCACCCCTTGAGGGTGGGATATGTTAAAGCTTTATTGTTAACATATTCTGTTGCCTAGCTACTCCTTCGGAGCAAAGTCTAATACCCCATATGTGACGAATATGAAGAGGCGGCGACTGTCGGAGGACTCAGAGAAAGGAATTTTACAGGTAAGATTTTACAAAAATTCCGTTTTTTTCCCCTAATAAGTTTTTTTAACATTACGGTTTAGCCAGCCAGGTTTGGCCTTGTCTCTTCTAAATTTATTTCCCATAGGAATGCACTGCAAGATGCATTTGTTTAATATGTTCCTAAAGCATTCCCATTTTTCCTCCGTGGTCAGTGATCCCAGGGTTTGGTCCCAGTTTACCCTTTCCATCAATGAGCACAATTTTGGAAAGTTTGCCCTTCTGAAGTTTAGGGTTCTTATGTTCCCCACTTGCCTTGTTATATTGTTATTTACGCTAAATGTGATCATCCTGTGATTGCTAGAGCCCAGGTAGTCCTGGACTCCTCCCTCTGAGATTAGGTTTGGGTCATTAGTAATCAATAGATCCAGGACTGCATTTTCTCTAGTAGGAGAATCCACCAACTGTGACATGTAGTTGTCCTGTAAGGTTTCCATCAATAGACGGGCCTTCTGTGAGTGTGTAGTCCCCTCTTCCCAGTCAATGTCGGGATAATTGAAGTCCCCCAATATGATGACTGATCCCAGTTTTGCCACTTTACCCACCAGTGATATAAATTCCAGCTCTACCTCCTCCCTTTGGTTGGGTCTTAGTCCTAGTCTTGATTTTAAGGCACTAAATGTCCTTGCAAAAGAAGGTTCAGATTAGAGCCTTTTCTCTTTTGTTCATTGAAGGACACAGCTCCTGATCGTCTTGATCATTGGGTTATAATGCCCCCTACAGGAGTAAAAAGTAGGCAGAAAAAAAGACTGACTCCACCTATCAGTCCCAGGAGGTATACGCCCCCTCTCTGCTATAGGTACTCAGCTTTTTTTCTGCCTAGTCAGGAGACAGGACCTAGTTCCTTGCTGGGAATCTCTGGCCCTGGCAATTTTTTCCTTTTTGGAGAATTTTTTTTCCTCCCTGTTTTTTTTTTTCTTCATGCGAGATTTACAATCATCTGCCGGACTTGGCGATGGGCTGAATAATCTAGATCCAGTGGTCACCCCAGTCTAGCCAGCGAACGTGTGTAGACTCAGCTTCGCTCTAGGTCGGCCGCGACATAGCCCCACTAGACGGGGGCTGGCCTGCGAGTTAAACGCCTCGCGAGGTTGCATACGACCAGGTCTCTACCCGGGTCACAGTGTTCCTCCTGGCCAACAGCCCCCACCCCCATTTCTATAGCGAGGAGGTTCTGTCTGGAGCGGGTCCCACCTGGTTCCTGGTATGGTGAGTAGCTGTCCCCCTCTCCCCCTGGAGGGTTTTTGGGTGGATGTGGGCCCCTCCCTGAGATGGTCAGACCTCCAGGTTCCCCCCCTTTCCATTAGGCACCCCCTCCTCTGTGCCTGGTGGTCCCTGTGGATGTCTGGCCCACCTTCTGGGGCTGGGAGTAATGGGGGTGGGGGGTCCTTTCTGTGCCTTGCCTTAGACCCCAGGGATCCCTCTGGGTTCCTGGGAGCCTTATCGAGCCGCTTGGGGCTGCCATTTTGTTGTGGCCTGTATTATGTATATACAGCGGCCATGTATGTGGATTCTGGCGGCCATTTTGCGTGCGGACTCCTGGGTCTCTTTCCTTCTGACCGCCGCACTTGAAGCACACTGCATCCTGGTGCTGCTGGTGTCTGGTGAGGGTCTTTGTCTCTCTGCTGTAGGATTGTGGGGTGCTCTGTTGCTGGTGACTGGGTGGTGTTACCAGGACGGTGGGGGTATCCCTTAGCAGTGTTTTTAGCACATTTTGTGGGGGTCCACTTATTCCTCAAAGAGTATTTGGAGCATGTTTCCTCACCTGAACCTCTCCCAGAGGCCACGGGGCCCTCCGCGGCCCCAACCATCCATTGATGCACTGACCGCGGTCCTTTGTGTCCTGAGCGGAGGTGGCTTTTGGGCAGCAGGCTAGTAAAAAGTGGCAAAAGTATTGTTGGGAGTGTGGCGCTCCAAGATTCCAATGTTTAAGAGTCACTTGGACTGTTAAGGAAGGGGCTGGGAAAATGAGTCTTCTGTCCGTGCAGGAAGTTGGTTGCACTGTAATTCAGGCTGCCATCCTCAGAGTGTGCACATGCTCTGTGTATATACAAGAGAGAAGAGAAGGGGGGGAGGCGCCACTAGGTGAAGTATTAAAAGGAATGCATTTATTGCAAAAAAAAACCACTTCCAAAAGAGTAAGAATTGATAGGCATCTCTGGGAATAAGCGGTCTGTCTCCTCCTGCTGCATTCTGGAGGACTGGATCGCTCCAACGTCAGCGGGATAAAGGGCTGGTATTCCTCTGTGGTTCTTCTGCGTTTGGCCAGCGTGGAATGCGGAAGCTAAAATTACTTAATCTCTACAGGACGGGGAGTCCTGAACACAGAGTCCGTGAACACTAGAAGGCTAAGGCTACGCGCTAAGGCCTTGGTATGGCAAGTTGAGAGCGGGATTCCCCAGACCCACGAACAAGAATCCTTTAGCATGAAGGTGGGCCCTCATCCGTGCCTGGGGTGGGGGGACGTCTTCGTTGGTTCCCAGACCCATAGATTTTCCTAGTGCAAGACAAGTGGGTCCACAAAGTGATTCGGTCCAGCTACAAGATCGAGTTTCGTTCTTACCCTCCGGAAAGATTCTTTCCTTCCAACGTGCGTCTGTCCCCGGCCTGATTACAGGCTCTCTTTGGGGCGGTGCAAGACCTGTTACTTCAGGGGGTGATTGTCTCCGTTCCGACCTCGGAACGCTTTCAGGGGTTTTTTTCTAACCTGTTCACGGTCCCAAGAAAAGAGGGGAAGATGTGTCCAATTCTGGACCTCCGAGGCACTGAACTGCTTTGTGCTGGTACAGAAGTTCATAATGGAGTCCATTTGCACACCGTAGAATGGTGGCTACCTCCAGAGCTGCCAAAACACTTCTTGTGCCCCCCTGGTGATTGACATAAGCCACAGCCATAGTGTTGTCTGATTGATTGAATTTGCACTGGACACCCCTGAAGACGATCCGTCCAGTGATCCATGCACATCCCTGAATTAGGGGAATTTCCTTGCCTCTATTTACATCAAGGATGCTTACTTACACATTCCAATATGTGTCTTGTCACCAGCGCTTTCTCCGCTTTGCCAAGGGAGAGGAGCATTTTCAGTTTGTGGTGTTACCCTTTGGTCTCCCCTCTGCTCCTCGGGTCTTCACAAAAGTGTTGGCCCCGGTTCTGGCATTGTTACGTCAGCGGGGGATTGCAGTACTGGGCTACTTGGACGACCTCCTCTTGCAAGCAGAGTCCCCTATTGCTCTGGTGGACAACGTGGAAATCACTATACGGACTCTGGGGGAGTAAAGCTGGCTTCTGAAGTCTACGAGTCCAGACTACCGATAAATGTCAGGCTGTGCATGGATTACTGGACGGATCGTCTTCAGGGGTGTCCAGTGCAAATTCAATCCGACAACACCATGGCCGTGGCTTATGTCAATCACCAGTGGGGCACAAGAAGTGTTTTGGCAGCTCTGGAGGTAGCCACCATTTTACGGTGTGTAGAACGCTTCGTTCCCGCCCTCCTCTGCTGTACACATTTAAGGGGTGCAAAACTGGCAGGCGGATTCTCTCAGTAGGCAGGTGTTGGACCAAGGGGAGTGGTCCCTTCACTTCGAAGTGTATCATTAGTAGTCTTCGGTGGAGTCCCCCTAGGTGGATCTGTTGTCTCTGCTCAACAGAAAGGTGCAGAGGTTTGTGGCAAGGTCACGGGATCATCTGGTGGAAACAACAGGCGCGCTGGTGGCCCCATGGGGCCAGTATCGTCTAATTTACGCCTTCCCTCCTCTCAAGCTTCTGCCAAGACTCTTGCGCAGGATCGAAGCAGAAGGGATTCCGGCCATTCTAGTGGCTCTGCATTGGCCTCCCCGCTTTTGGTTCGCTGACATGGTGCAGCTGGTCGCCGACGTCCTTTGGAGAATCTGCTGTCCCAAGGGCCAATCTTCCATCCTGCTTTACAGTCGCTTGCTTTGCCGGCTTGGCTGTTGAAAGCCAGGTGCTGATGGATGGAGGTTTGTTTAGGTCAGTGATTCCAACACTGTTGAAAGCTAGGAAGTCTACCTCTAGGAAAATCTACCATTGTATGTGGAAAGCGTACAATTCGTGATATGAGTCACTTGGGTTCACCCTCTCTCTTTCTCAGGGGCTCAGGTCTTGGCCTTTCTTCATCGAGGGGTTGAGCAGAAATTGGCTTTGATTACCATCAGGGGCAAGGTGTTGGCTTTGGCAGTCTTCTTTCAAAGACTCTTGGCCACGCACTCCCTGGTGTGCACCTTTATTCAGGGGGGGTTTGATATTTGACTCCTCCAGTGCGGTCTCTGTTACTGCCTTGGGATCTCAACTTGGTGCTTTCAGTCCTCCAGAAGCTTCCTTTAGACAGTATTTGGGAGATTCCCCTGCTTACGCTGTACCAGCAGGTGCCTGTTTTGGTGGCAATCCCCTCTGCACGCAGGGTGTTGAGATTGAAGGCGTTATCTTGATGCTCCCCTTGCTGGTCCACAAAGATAAGGTGGTTCTTCGTCCCTGTCCGTCGTTACTTCCGAAAGTTGTCTCTGATTTCCATTTGAATGAGGACATTGTGTTGCCTTCCCTGTGTCCCAAGCCAAAACATCCTAGGGAAGTGGTGTTGCATGTCCTGGATGTTGTTCGGGCAGTTCGGCATACCTGCCAGCTAGGAAGTCACTCACTATTTGTGCCTACAGGTGGGGCTCGAAAAGGACTGTCAGTTTCTTCTGCGACCATTTCCAGATAGATCAGACAGACGGTGACTCAGGCCTATTCAATCAAGGGTCAGGTTCCTGCTTTCCCTGTCAAGGCGTACTCGGGCGCTCAGTGCTTCCTGGGCCTTCCATCATCAGGTGTCAGTGACACAGGTTTGCAAGGCGGCCACCTGGTCGTTGGTACACACTTTCAAAAAATTATATAAAGTGGATTTGTTGGCTTCTGCGGATGCTTCTTTTGGCCGCAAGGTTTTGCAGGCTGCTGTTTAAAGGACCAGTTCCCTCTTTGGGGGTGTTAATGTTTTCAGGTGGGTTCCAGGTGTTTTTTGGTTGAGCTCCTGTTACCTGGTTGGCTACGGTCTAGCCTTGGGAATTTTCTCTTGCTGTTCCCACCCCTCATGTTTGACACTGCTTTGGGACATCCCAATGGTCAAGAAGATCCGGAGCCGTCAGTCAATGAACGAAATCGAAAATGGGATTTTTGACTTAGCGTAAAAATCTGTTTCTCTGATGTTCATTGATGGGCACCGCACCCACCCCTCTGTGGAGTTGTAATTCTTCTGACACTACTTGTAACAAAACTGAGTAACTTCAGCAGAGAGGGGCTTATACCCCCTGGGACTGCCCAAAGGGGTGGTCAGTTTTTTTTTTTTTTCTGCCTAGTGTCCTACTCCTGTAGGGGGCAGTATAACCCTATGGTCAAGAAGTTCAGGAGCTGTGTCCATCAATGAACATTAGAGAAATGGATTTTAAGTCAAAAATCCCATTTTTGCTTGAAGGTAATGTCTTTGGTCTTGCCTGGATTTTATTTTTTTTATTTTTATTCGCATTTGCATCACACCCCTCTGTGGGTATGCTTTTGGTCATCCCATTTGTCAAGACTGACTCACTGTAAAAATAATTTTCTCTAAAGTATGGTAAGGGACACAGCGCCCACCACTCTAGTCTGTAGGCCGCTGCCCATGTTTTGGAACATTTTCTCTTTTCTGCTTGTGTAATAAAGCACAGAGAAGGTTTGACCACTAGCAGGGGCCATCCCCCAGGACAAGCTCTTGTTTTGTAACCATTATCCTACTCCTGCAAGTGGAGTTATAGCTCAATTATCAAGACTTAGCCGGTGCTGTAGCTATCAATGAACTCAGATTTTTGCTTTTATTTTGCACACATTTGAAAATGGTCCCAAAAGTATTTTTTGCCTCAATAGATTTACAGTATCTCACTACAGTGAGTACACCCCTCACATTTTTGTAAATATTTTATTATATATTTTCAGATGACAACACTGAAGAAATTACACTTTGCTACAATGTAAAGTAGTGAGTGTACAGCTTGTAAAACAGTGTACATTTGCTGTCCCTTCAAAATAACTCAACACACAGCCGTTAATGTCTAAACGGCTGGCAACAAAAGCGAGTACACCCCTAAGTGAAAAGCCATTTTCCCTCCCTGGTGCCATGTGGCTCGTTAGTGTTAAAAGGTCTCTGGTGTGAATGGGGGCAGGTGTGTACATTTGGTGTCATCGCTCTCTCTTACTGGTCACTGGAAGTTCAACATGGCACCTCATGGCAAAGAACTCTCTGAAGATCTAAAAAAAGAATTGTTGCTCTACATAAATATGGCGTAAGCTATAAGAAAACTGCCAAGACCCTGAAACTGAGCTGCAGCAGGGTGGCCAAGACCTGCTCAGCGTCATATCCAGAGGTTGTCTTTGGGAAATAGACGTACGAGTGCTGCCAGCATTGCTGCAGAGGTTGTAGGGGTTGGGGGGTCAGCCTGTCATTGCTCAGACCATACGCTGCACACTGCATCAAATTGGTCTGTATAGCTGTTGTCCCAGAAGGAATCCTCTTCTAAAGATGATGCACAAGAAAGCCAGCAAACCGTGAAGCATGTCCTGTGGTCTGATGAGACCAAGATAAACTTATTTGGTTTAGATGGTGTCAAGCGTGTGTGTTGTCAACCAGGTGAGGATTATAAAGACAAGTGTGTCTTGCCTACAGTTAAGCATGGTGGTGGGAGTGTCATGGTCTGGGGCTGCATGAGTGCTGCCGGCACTGGGGAGCTACAGTTCATTGAGGGAACCGTGAATGCTAACATGTACTATGACATAGTGAAGCAGAGCATGATCCCCACCCTTCGGAGATTGGGTCGCAGGGCAGTAATCCAACATAACGATCCCAAAAGCATCGCAAGATGACCACTGCTTTGCTAAAGAAGCTGAGGGTAACTGAGGCCAAGCATGTCTCTAGAACTAAACCCTATTGAGCATGTGGGGCATCCTCAAACAGAAGGCAGAGGAGCGCAAGGTCTCTAACATCCACCAGCTCCGTGATGTCATCATAGAGGAGTGGAGGACGACTCCAGTGGCAACCTGTGAAGCTCTGGTGAACTCCATGCCCAAGAGGGTAAGGCAATGCTGGAAAATAATGGTGGCCACACAAAATATCGACATTTTTGGCCCAATTTGGACATTTTCACTTAGAGGTTTACTCACTTTTGTCGCCAGCGGTTTAGACATTAATGGCTGTGTGTTGAGTTACTTTGAGGGGACAGCAAATTTACACTGTTATACAAGCTGTACACTCACTACTTTACATTGTCGCAAAGTGTCATTTCTTCAGTGTTGTCACGTGAAAAGATATAATAAAATATTTACGAAGATGTGAGGGGTGTACTCACTCTTGTGAGATAATGTACATGCGTGTTCAAAAAAGCCGTGAAAAGACCATGTTATTTGCTCTGTTTATAAACCCATTGTTGCCAGTTTTGCCTTTCAATGCTGTAGAGTAGCTAAAGGAGTTTGCTGGTTTGTTTTTATATAATTTCTCTGCCTTGTTGAATGGGCCTTATTCAACTCATTTAGCACACATACATACATGCACAAAATATGTAACAGGCATGCCCTGAACAGGTATCAATGTGTAATACAAACACTGTAACACTTTATTTGTATCGGTCACAATTCAGAGCACTGTGGAATACTGCACACGGTTTATCAATTTTTTTAAGATATTTCTGATTGTAGAGTACCATAGATGGCTCCATTTTCAACCGATTCCTGCTGAATCGGTTTGCACCGCCAGAGTTAACAAAGTTGATATTTTGACTTTTGTAAAAGAAACCAGTCGGAGAACTGGCATCTGAGCAGTGACTAAATCCAGCCAAATGTTTGGGCATTCTGACAGCCCCGGATGTGGGCTGTTAGAATACAGTAGCCAGCAGGGAATATTCCTCCTTCCACACGGTATAGCATGAATGGAGGAATCTATACTAGTTTGTGATTTTAGTAAGTTTTGTTTTATGGCTTATCCTAGTATAAGTTGTAGTCAGTCAGGTTAACTTTGACCAGCCTGTGTTAGGTATGTGTACTATATACTAAGTCATCCTGTCTTTGTGTTAGATAATGAGTCTGACAGTGAAGACGAAAGTGATGATCAAGAAAGCAGTTCTTCAAGTGAGGAAGAGGATGAATCCAAAGATGAGAAGAGCTCAAAAGAGGATAAAAGGTAATGGTTTAACTCCGTTTTGTACCTAATTTTGGCCTACCTATGTGTATAATGCAGGCAGATGTTTGGTCAGTATTCTTGTGAATGCAGCAGGGCACTGTGTTTAGTGTGTAGTACTGCACCTGTTGGGAGCTGACTTTTCTGCTTTCTAATGAAAACATCCATCCATTTCCTTTCTGTGACCACTGGAGTGTGTGTAAATCTGAAATTTATTGGTCACTGTGGACAACATTGATGCATTTTTATAGAAAACATTTTTTTTTTTAATTGGTCCAGATGTTAATGCATGTAAACAGGATTTTAAAATGATATTTCAGTTATTGGTGGAGTCATGTGCGACTCGATTTAGAAAGATTGTCTGACCATAGTTCTACTTTAGTTTTTTTTTTTTTCAGAAGTGCCAAGCTTTTTTTTCACCTATTTTTCACCTCATGCACACATTACTCTTTTAGCATCCTTTGAAAGCATAGGAAACCATTAGAGTTTGTTCACACCATATGCAGAGACCATGTTTTGCATTAGACACAAAGAAAACAATTGTTTCCTGTATGCCTGGTTCACACCAAAATGCAATGCAGGTGTAATGTGCAGTGAAGAGTGGTGCGACAATATGCAGCATGTCTGCAGTTTTCTGCATAGCTACGCACCTAGACTAAAGGAAACACAGCACTGCTCTGCACACCATGTGACATGCAGTGGAAAGGAGAGCAGAGCTGTGCCTTCTGTCCCAGTGTCCGGAAAGCAGAGCTGCATATTGGGGGGGGGGGAGGGACAGCAGGAAGATAGCCAGCTTATCCTCCTCTTCCTTCCGCTGGCTTGCAGTTGCTGCAGCCAAGATACACAGAAGATTGGTTCTTTTAATTGCCCCCTCTTCCCCTGCCGTACCGATCGCCCCCTCTTATTCTCACCATCTGATTCTTCCTGCTGCCCAGCCCCTTGTGTTGCAGCCAGCACCCCCCCCTTCCCCCCAGTGCTGCTGGCTTCCCCTCCTGTCCTTTTTGCCAGCAGCTACTGTGGGCACACAGGGATTTTTCAGGATGGAGAATGGGGAATTGGGCTAGTGGAGCTGAATAAACACAGTAAGTGATCAGTACTGATCACACACTGTGTTCATAACTGAAGCATAGTTAACATTTACTATGGGGACAGAATAGCGAGCACAGACAAGTATGACAGACTAGTGGGGAACAGAATGGTGAGCACAGATGAGGATTACAGTATGGTGGGCACAGATGAGAAAAGAATTGTGAAACAGATGAAGGCGACTGAATGGCGGTGGGCACAGATGGTGGAGGGAAGATGGTGGGCACAGATGAGGTGGGCAGAATGGTGGGCACAGATGAGGTGGGCACAGATGAGGTGGGCAGAATGGTGGGCACAGATGAGGTGGGCAGAATGGTGGGCACAGATGAGGTGGGCAGAATGGTGGGCACAGATGAGGTGGGCAGAATGGTGGGCACAGATGAGGTGGGAAGGATGGTGGGCACAGATGAGGTGGGCAGGATGGTGGGCACAGATGAGGTGGGCAGGATGGTGGGCACAGATGGAGGACAGTATGGCGGCACAGGATGTGACGTCAGAATGAAAAATGATGTCAATGCGCATGAAAACTTATGTAAACTCTTGTCTCTGCAAGTGAAATCTGCATAGTTTTTCCATCTTTTTTATGCACGTATGCTCTGAACGAGGGCTAAGGTTGCTTTATTGCTCTTAAAGGCCTAATGGTCAGTAATTGCCAAGAATTTGTTCTACTTTATGTGTCTATTTCTCCTTCCTAAGCACTGTCTCACGGTGGTCTCTGCAGAAACGCTCACCCTTTGCACTGTAACCTGCCACCAGCTCAGCTGATGAGATTGCAGTTAAGCTCAGTTGTGGCTGACAGCCCTGATTGGGGTGCAGTACGCACTCTGCTCCTCTTATTACAGACAGTAATTAAAGCAGCTCGCCTTGCCACTTCCATAACAAACACAGCATAATGCCCTAATTATGACTTTATTAATTTAAGTCAGGATTTAATGATTTTAAAAGTGATTTATATTGTTTCTTCCACTCAGAACAAATGAAATCTGTAGGTTAAATTATTATAGGCTTTTCATCACTGCAAACACGAGCTACTACTTACCGTTAAACTCTTCTCATTAGCTTCTTGTATTATAATGTGTGTCAGCACATGAACGAGCTGGAAGGAAAATAATTTGTGAAAACATAGGTAAAGTTTTGTTATAAAGCAGTGATGTTTGGGAAGGCTTTAACCCAAGCATTTATAGCTTAACGATGTAATTAGTGTAATTACGTTTAGTGTTTTTTTTTTTGTTACGGTGTGTTCCAAGGCCTTGTTCACATGTGTATATACGTAAGCATACACCTGTGTGAGGGCCATGTTTGCCCGCACAGGGATGCACAGGTGTTCCATGCAGGCTGTCCTATTCATGTCAATTGCTACTCCGCAGCTGCATGGGCATAACTGCTGCTCCCAATTTAACTTTTATGTGGGTCCCCAAACAAGGGCAGTGTGATTTGGGGGGCTCTCAAACCCACATGGATGTCAGATAGGTAGCTGCAGCTGTGTCCATGTAGCCACAGTGTTTTGATTGTACTGCCTGCACATGGATGCACAGAACTCCTCTGCACCCCTGTGCGTGCAAACATTGCTCTCTCATGGATGTACACTTAAGTATAACTGAGTGAATGAAGCCAAAGGGGTGTAGACTAAAAACGCAACTTTGTATAAAAGTAAAACTCTTCATATCACATCGATGAAGTACAATAAAGTAAGACAGCTGTTGCGGACCTGCTGTATTAGAAAGAATGCATAATCTATGTGCTCAACTTCAAAAGTGAAGTAGGACCACCGGTAGGAAAAATATTTCACTTTATTATTTTCCCAGATAAAAGCAGCTCGAAATTATTCATCCAATAAAGAAAAGTAGTAAATTATTTAAATTTTTTGATCCATTCGGATTTTGAGCACACCCTATATACATATTTGGTACACAGCTGCAAGTGACTTATATATTTGAACATCTAACCACAGTCTGAGTATGTGGCTTTCGTATACAAGTGGTTGTGTGTGTGTGTGTGGTCATTTTTTCTTTTCTTTTTTTTTCACTTCCTTAGACTTGGGTTCTAGTTGTTTCCTTCAATTTCCAAAACTAACCGAATGCTTTGGCTAGAGAATAATCTTGAAGTTTGCAATGATGATAGCTGGAATAAGAAGCGCTTGACTTTGGAAACCTGCACATTTTATTAAGATTGGATGCTAAGGCCTCATGCACAGTGGATGTTTTTAAAACGCCAGTAGAAAGCTGTAGCTGTAGGAGCTTTTCAGCTCTAGCGTTTTTTTTTTTTTTATCAAAACTATACTCCCACAAAAGCCTATGGCTCAAAAAAGCTGATAAACGCCAAATAGCCGAATTTTTCAGCGTGTTTTGGCATTATTCAGCATTTTTTAGCATTTTTCAGCTTTTATCAGAGAGCGTTTTTACAGCTGAAAAACTCCTCCCAAAACCCACTAGTTCTGGGTTTTTTTCCAGCCAGAAAACACCCCTGCCAAAAACTGCTAACAGCCTATATGTGCATGGACACAAAGGATAATATGCTGGGGAGTTTACTGGCAGAAAAAAACGTCTGATGCCGAAAACAGCAGCTGTAAAAAACGTCAAGTGTGCATGAGGCTTTAAAATGAGAATACTAACAAACTGAAGAAAGCTCACTGTCTGCTTTTTGAAATAGTTAAAAAATTAAAAATTATGGATTACAGACCTTAACCCCTTCAGCTCTCGCTTATCTACACTATCGATTTGGCAATACATTTTTCTTTTCTTAAAGTGAAACCTCACCCAAAAGGAAAGCTCCACTTGTTTACCACCTTCCCCCTCCTCTTCAACATCTGGAAATTCTGCCTTCGCCTGCAGCCTTCTGGGACACATCACAGGTCCCAGAAGATTAGAGGATCATTCACATAGCTCAGCGCGGCTCACACATACGCAGCTTGGAGCTGACAGGCACTAAGGCCCCGAACCCTTTTGAAGAATCTGCCCAGGGGAGGACAGCGCTGGACCCTTGGACAGGAAAGTGTCGTTTATTAAAAGTCAGCAGCTACAGTATTTGTAGCTGCTGACTTTTATTTTTTTGGGGAGAAACGGAATCTCCACTTTAGCATAACAAAGTAATACATTTATAAACTTTTGAGCACAATTGTGTTATTGTCTTGCAAAGTAATGTTTTTTGTTTAGTTTTTGGCAATCCATAGACAAAAATGTACCCAAGCTAAAAAAAAAACAAACCACACACTTTCTCTTTCGTTCATTGACGGACACAGCTCCTGTCATTCTTGACCATTGGGTTATACTGCCCCCTACAGGAGAAGGACACTAGGCAGAGAAACACTTCTGGCTACACCCATGATCAGTCCCAGGGGGTATGCCCCCTCTCCCTGCTATAGTCACTCAGTTTTTTTTTCTGCCTAGTAAAGAGTAAGGACCTAGTTCTTTGCTGGGATCTTTGATCCTGGCAACATTTTTTAGATAGAAAATTTTTCCCTCCTGGATTTTCCCTGTGAGATCTACTATCAACTGCCGGACTGGGCGACGGGCTGGATAATCTAGATCCAGTGGTCACCCCAGTCTGGCCAGCGAGCGCTTAGATCCAGTGTTAACCCCAGTCTGGCCAGCGAGCGCACGCAGATCTCAGCGCTAGGTCAGCCGCGACATAGCCCCACTGGACGGGGGCTTGCCCTGCAAATTAAATGTCTCGCAAGGTCGCATATGACCTTGCCTGGGCCTAAGTCACAGCTTTCCTCCTGGCCGACAGCCCCCCATTTCAATGGAAAGGAGGATCTGTCTGGAGTGGTGCCCACTTTGTTCCTTGTATGGTGAGTAGCTTCCCCCCTCCCCCTCTGCCTCTGGAGGGTTTTGGGGTGGACGTGGGCCCCCTCCTTGGGATGGACGGACCCCAGGGTTCCTCTCCTTCCCGAAAGCATCCCCCCATATTTCGCCAAGTCCCCCAGTCTGCCCCCCTTCACATACACTGGGGCTGTTTGGGTGGTCTGGTCACTGGCCTTTCGATGGGGGCTGGGGGGGTTTGCCTCTGGCGATCGGAAGATCAACTGTGCGGCCACCATTTTGTTGTAGCCTGTGTTTTCCAATACACGGTGGCCATGTTTGTTTAGTCTGGTGGGCATTTTCTTGTGGTTTGCATTATAAATAGCGCGGCCATAACAGCAGAGCCCTCTGGGCGGCTATTTTGGCAGTAGGAGCCCCCTTCTTATCCCCTGGTGTTGACTGTTGGATCATTTAGCTTCCTGATCGCCGCACGTGTAGTGAAGATTCTACTGGTGGTTGCAGGTGCCTGTGTCGGTGGGTGGTGAGTCTGATGGGGCTCTCTCCCTCTCTGCTTAGGATTGCTCTATGCCTTGTGCTTGGCGACCGGGTGGTGCTTCCAGCACGGTGGGAGTCGTCTCTTAGCAGTGTGTTACACTTTTTTGTGGTGGGGTCCCCCTAGTGACTCATGGAGTCTTTGGAGCACATTTCCCTACCTGATTCCCTCTCTGAGGCTGCGGGGCCCTCCGGTTCCCAACCAACCATCCATGCACTGACGGCGGCCCTGGAGTCCCTTGTGTTCCAGGTGGAGGCATCCTGTGGGCGACAAGCTAGCAAAAAGAGTCCCCTGTCTTTCCCTGCCTCATCTGTCTCATCAGATCCGGAATCCGATTCAGCTGCCATGGACATGGGTCACCCTTCTGGGTCTGCGACCACGTGCCTGGAATCCTCAGAAAGTGAGGATGATTCCTCTTTCTATGACCGCGCACGAAAAGGCACTGGTGGATTCACAGATTGTATCTGTGCGTGAGACCCTGAAGATGGAGGATGCAGCTCAAGCTGCAACGGAGGTACAGGTACCCGTTGGCACTCACAAGCCATCCAGAGCGGCAAAGGTGTTTCCTTTCCCTGCTTATTTTGACAAAATTGTTGCAAAAGAATGGGGATGACCAAAGTGTCCTGTGGGGTTCCTAAGCGCTTTACTAGGCGTTACCCCTATGAGGAGTCCCTTCTTAAGAAGTGGACTGTTGCACCGGTGGTAGATCCTCCGGTTTTCAGATTAAACAAGGCAACCATGATTCCGGTTGAAGAGTCCCTGATGTTTAAGGACCCGGCTGACCGAAAGGTGGAGGCTTTGGCCCGCACTTTGTACACCTTAGCTGGTTCGGCAATGCCCTGGTGTCGCAAGCTCTGACAGAGTGGGCTGAGCTCCTACGCCGTGACCTGGAGGGAGAACAGCTCCCCCGTGCCTCAGCTAAGTTGGCAGACCAGCTGGTCCAGAGGCTTCAGTTTATCTGTGATTCCTCTTTGGATCCTCTGATGGCTTGCCTCTCAGTTTTGGCGGTGGTCCTTTGGCATGTCTTTTGGCTTAAATGCTGGTCTGTGGACCAGACTTCTAAAAAAAAAAATGCCTAGACTGATCTTCCCTTTTAAGGAGATCGCCTGTTTGGAGCTACCCTGGATGATATTGTTAAAGGTCTAACAGAGGGGGAAGAGTACTTTTCTTCCACAGGCTACTAAGGGCAAGGAACCTTCTTTCCTAGACATGGACCTTTCTTGGCTCATAAGTTTTTTTTTTCATCCCTCGGGGACTGACAAGGGCTAGAAGCATTTCAGAACCTCCTTTGGCAGATCCAAACGACTCTGGTCTTGCAAGCTGAGAGCGGGCTTCTCCAGACTGGCGGGCAAGGCTCCTTCTGCATGAAGGTGCACCCTCACCTGTATCAGGGGGTGGGAGGACGTCTTCACTGGTTTTTTGAACCCGTGGACCTACTTGGTGCAAGACAAGTGGGTCCACAAAGTCATTCCGTCAGGCTACAAGATCGAATTTCGCTCTTGTGCCCCACAAGGTTTTTTCCTTCCAATCTGCGCCTGTCCCCAGACCGGTTAAAGGGTCTGTTTGGGGCGGTACAAAACCTGTTCCTTCAAGGGGTGATTTGTTCCAGTTCTGAATTCGGGAACGTTTCCAGGATTTTTACTCAAAGTAAGGAAGGAAAGCAAAGTGCATCCAATCCTGGAACTCCAGGTGCTAAACTGCTTTGTGCGGGTAGAGAAGTTCAGAATGATGTCCATTCGAACAGCGGTGGCATCCCTACATCAGGGGGATTTCCTCGCCTCTATAGATATCAAAGATGAATATCTTCACATTCCGATCTTGGAAGAACCGATCTTCCATCCTGCTTTACAGTCGCTGACTTTGACGGCTTGCTTGTTAAACGCCAGGTGCTAAAGGATGGAGGTTTTTCTGAGTCTGTGATTTCTATGTTGTTAAAAGCTAGGAAATCTGCTTTGAGGAACATCTACCATTGTACATGGAAGACGCACATTGCATGGTGTGAGTCTTTTGGAGTGCATCCTCGATCCTTCTCGGTGGCTCAGATCTTAACCTTCTTTCAACAGGAAGGGGGGGGGGGGGGTTTGAACAGAAATTGGCCTTGAGTACCATCAAGAGGTGGCGGCTTTGGTGGTCTTCTTCCAACAACCTTTGGCCACACACTCCTAGTGTGTACCTTTCTTTAGGGTGTCTGACATTTGGTCCCTCCAGTCTGGACTCCGTCGACCCCTTGGGATCTCAATTTGGTGCTTTCAGTTCTACAGAAGCCTCCCTTTGAAAATATTATACAGGAGACTCCCCTGCTTGCGCTGTCCCAGAAGGAGGTCTTTTTTGGTGGCTATCACCTGTCGGAACTGGCGGCCTTATCTTGACTACCTTATCTGGTGCGTCACAAGGATAAGGTGGTGCTTCGCCCCTGTCCGTCATTCCTTTCTAAAGTGGTCTCTGACTTTCATTTGACTGAAGACATTGTGTTGCCTTCCCTGTGTCCCAGGCCTAAACATCTGAAGGAAATTGCCTTGTATGCCTTAGATGTTGCCTGGGCAATTAACGTGTACTTGGCAGCTACCAAGTCTTTCAGGAAGTCAGACTCTCTATTTGTGCTCACGGATGGACCTCGCAAAGGGTTGTCCTCTTCCTCTGCGACTATTTCCAGATAGATCAGACAGACGGTGGTTGAGGCCTATTCTGTCAGGGGTCAGGTTCCTCCTTTTTCCTGTCAAGGCACATTCTACTAGAGCGCTTAGTGCCTCCCGGGCCTTCCATCATCAAGCGTCAGTGACACAGGTTTGCAAGGTGGCCACCTGGTCGTCTTTGCACACTTTTACAAAGTTTTATAAAGTGGATGTGTTGGCATCTGCGGATGCTTCCTTTGGCTTCAAGGTTTTGCAGGCTGCAGTTTAAGAGGACCTGATCCTCTTTGATGGTGTATTGTTTTTTTCAGGTGGGCTCCAGTTGAGCTCCTGTTGCTTGGTGGGCTAATGTTTAGCCTTGGGAATTTTTTTGCTGTTTCCCACCCCTCATGTTTAACACTGCTTTGGGACATCCCAATATTCAAGAATGACAGGAGCTGTGTCCATCAATGAACAAAAGAAAAAATGGGATTTTTGACTTACCGTAAAATTAATTTCTCTGATGTTCATTGTCGGACACAGTACCCACCCTTCTGTGGAGTTATAATTCTCCTGGCACTGCTTGTAACAAAACTGGGTGACTATAGCAGGGAAAGGGAGTATACCCCTTGGGACTGCCCATGGGTGTAGAGACAAGTTTTTTTCTGCCTAGTGTCCTACTCCTGTAGGGGGCAGTATAACCCAATTGTAAAGAATGACATGAGCTGTGTCTGTCAATGAACATCAGAGAAATGGATTTAAGGTAAGTGAAAAATCCTATCTTTACTACTTTTATCTGTGTTTTAAAAACATTTTTTACTTTAAATAAAAAATATTTTTTCACGGAAAAAGTATATTATTCTGTAATGTGTTATATTCAAAATGTCCCTGGAATTATGATCCTGGTAAAAAAAACTGAAAAGTTATTTACAAAATTACAAATAAAGGCTTTTTCTTCCTTGCACTTTTTTTTATTTTTTTTTTTTTTAATGTAACATTAAAATAATTGCCAAGTAAAAATTAGTTTAAGTATTAATAATAATATTAGAAAAATAAATCAGACAAAAATATAGTAGTTTGGAAGAAAAGGTGAAAAAGGAGGAGTTAAACAAAAAAAGGGTTAAATAGGAACACAGTAAAAAAAAAAAAAAAAAACTTGATACATAAGTAAGTGTTAGGCCATATTCATTTCATCAGTTCAGTCAGGGTTTTTCAAAGAAAATGAAGTTTACATCAGTTTTTCATCAGCTGCTCATCGGCTGATGAAAAACTGCATTGATGTCCTTTTTTCATCTGGATGAAAGACGGATAAACGGAATGTGTGAAAGGGACCTTTTTAGTGTATCACTCGATCTCACTTCTTTACAGTGTTTAAGAACAATTTGTGAGGTTTCTGTTTTTGACAGCAGTAACTATTACAACTGCTATTTATTTTTAGTGCATTTTAGGCCCCTTATGCGACGCGATTTTACCGCGATTTTGTGACGTGACTTTGATGCGATTTTGAAAGCTATGGCTATATACCTCAAAACGCATTAAAATCGTGCCAAAGTAGTGCAGGAACTACTTTGAAGTCGGTGCGACTTCAGAACGCACAGATATAAATGGGGCTCATTGAAAATAATGGAAAACGACTTGTCATGCTATTTTATGGTCCAAAATCGCGGGACAAGTCGCACTAGTGTGAAAGGGGCCTTATAATCATATTTAAATATATTAACATTTTATGTCAATAAATGTTATTTCCAGTCCAGGTGCAATTTATTATTTAATGAAAATAGTTGATTAGGTGTCTTGAAATATAGCCATCGTATCTGGGATTTGTAATCCTAGATAAGTAAGCTCTAACAAGCAGGGCACTCTGATTCCTATTGTATTGACTTGTATTGGAACTGTACTGTCCACCCTCATGTTGTAAAGCGCTGCACAAACTGTTGGTGCTATATAAACCCTGTATTATAATAATAATAATGTATGCTTTTAGATCACGGTTCAATATATAGCTTGGTTGTATGTTAAAGTATATGTAAACCCTCGCCATATAAAGCAATCCACTCCGTTTAAAATGGGAATGAAAGACAAAACATTTGTGCACAGATCTAAAAAAAATATATATATAAACACTTTTTTTTTTTTTTTTTAGAAGTGATCACATTTTCTCAGCTGCATAATAGCTTGGGTAAGAGAAACAGCAGCACACTAAGCTTTCCAGGGAAAGGCTTTTTGGGGGTGGTTGTCAGTAGAAGTTTAGTCATCGGAAGAGAGCAGCCTGAGTCACAGCTAAAGAACTGACCACGCTTTGCTCTCCTGCTTAGTGTGGTCAGTTTTAATAGGGAAACAGAGGGGCTGGCAGAACACCAGGGATTTCACACAAAGGAAGCAATGCAAAGCGAACAGGATATTTTTTTCATACACGTACATTGTACAGCAACCACTTATCAGGAATATGAATTGTTGGGTTTACATATTCTAATAATTAAATAAATAAAAGCACTTTGACAAGAGCAAACAATATTTAAATAGCTGAATGTCTGCATTTGTAGTGAGTCTGAGGATGAAGAGGATGAAGTCACTGCAGAAAGTGAAGATTCCAGTTTTTCTTCAAGTGAAAGTTTAAACTCTGATTCAGGGTCTGAAATTGATAGTGATTCCGAGATACGGAAACCCCAAAACATCACCAACAGCAAGGTAAGATACATGGCCCATTGTGATGATCTCATTGCTTGGTAACTGGGCTAGAACATATTTATACAGATTAAAGTAAAATACATTCCTGCATTTAGAGTGTATCGTCAAAATATAAAATTGTATATTCATTTCTACATTGTATTTCAATTATTTCTAGCTCCTATTACTCTGAATAATCCTGAAGTTTCTGAACTTACTTTGTGAAAATCCTTACTCATTACTACTTTAATTATTTGACACATAGGGTCAATTCACTAAGAGATAAATAGCGCATTCATTTTTGAGTTAATATAACTCGTGGTATTTATATCAGAAGTAGAAAAAATATTTGTTTTGCGTTATTTATTTTTGGCGTTTTTTCAAATGTATTTTTTTTGCAGGCCAACACTGCACCAAAAGGCACACTGTAGAGCTGCCTGATTCTGGATAAAATGAGAATCACAATATTTTTGCTTAAAATAAAGATCACAATTGTCTCCCAATTCTCGGCGTAACATCATCTTTTACATTTTACAAAAAATTGGGCTAACTTTAAGGTTTAGTTTTTTTTTTTTTTTTTTAATTCATTAAAGTGTATTTTTTCCTAAAAAAAAAAACTGAGTTTGAAAGATTTCTGCGAAAATAGTGTGACATAAAGGATTGCAACAATCGCCATTTTATTCTCTAGGGACTCTGCTAAAAATATATAATGTTTGGGGGTTCTAAGTAATTTGATAGCAAATACTGCTTTTAACGTTTTTAAGTGTCAGAAAAGGCTTAGCCTTTAAGTGGTTGAACTGCCCTCACTTACAGACAAAAGTTCATTCCTTTGATCTAAAAGAAGGAAATTATACATTGTAAAGCATTGTATTTATAGTTTTCCAGCAACCTAAAGTGGGATTCCACTCATTTTTGTGTTTAATAAAAGTCAGCAGCTACAAAAAGTGTATCTGCTGACTTCTAATATACATGCACTCACCTGTCCCACAATCCAGCGATTCGGCCGCCTGAAGCCTCAATCCTCTCCCTCTCCTCTCGGGGGCGCCGGCATCTCTAGTGGGGGCACCTGGCTGTGACATCTTAGGGCTTCACAGCTGGGTGTGCACTGCGCATGCGTGAGTCGCGCTGCGCGTTGTGAATGGTGGGGTGATCTTTTGGGACCTGTGATGTGTCCCAGAAGATTGCAGGGAGGGAGGGGGAGAGGAGAACTTCCACTCGAGCCGCCTAGGCCGCCCGAGCGGAAGTGGTAGCAGTTACCTGATAAATCTAGGTACTCCCCCACCAAAACAAATGTGGCATGTCAGGGGGTCAGCAGTATTTAAAGCAGAAGTCCCACTTTTGGGTGGAAACTCCACTTTAACAATGTTGATAAACTTTTGGGGGCTCTTTTTTTTTTGACAGCTGTGAGTGAGCAGAGAATGGCTCTGTAAGAATCGAGGACATGCTGTTTTAAGATCGTGAAAGGGGGTGAATCGAGATCGCAATTTTTTTTTTACAATTAATCGTTCAGCTCTAGCACACAGCAATATTGTGAAACTATCAAAACGTCTAGGGTGCTTTCATTCACAAAACAGCCTCCCTCTGACGAAATGTTACCATTTCTTTTCATTGCTGAGCTCAGAAGAGAGTATTTTCACACTGATACTTTGTATACTTTTTACTTCCTGTCCAGTGCAGAGTCCCTCTAAGACCCGGTCCACACTAGCGCGGCTTGTCAGGCGACTTGGTCAGCCTGACAAGTCGCGCTCCCTTGCAGTCCATTGACTGCTACAGGACCCGTTCAAATAGGAGCGACACAAGTCAATCCGACTTAGAAAAAGGGTCCTGTACTACTTCGGGGCGACCTCGGAGCGACTTGCATAGACTTCCATTATGTGAAGTCCATGCAAGTCGCTCCAAAGTCGTGGTGCATGGCAATGCACAAGTCGCCCCCGAAGTAGTACAGAGTCGTGTCGCCCCAGTGTGAACCAACTCTAATTGTTTTGTAATTTTCTAAAACATCGCCAGCAAACAGGTGATACATGAATGTGTGTTTTTTAGTGAATAGATTTTGATTTATCTCATGTTTTTTTTTTTTTTTTTTGCAATATTTACCTCACGTTCAATATTTTAATTTGATAAATTGACCCTTTTATTATCTCATGCGATAATTCCGAAAAATTAGTCACGGGACCTTCCTATTGCATCTGGTAACCTTTAGTGAATTGACTCCATGTTCACTATGCACTGCTGAGTCACAGAATTCAGAGTCTGCCTTATGCACTACGTTAGTGCTCATACCTCCTCTCAATTTCTGGAGGCACAACCTGTACAGGAATCACTGCTTGCAGCCAGCAATATACTGTGGGATATGTAGTCCATAGAAATTAAGAGGAAATGCTGCAAAGCATGCAGGGAATCCAGAAGGTTCTTAAGAGGTGACCAGCAGACAGGCAGTACTCACAACAAGAGTGGAGATTTTTCCAGTAATCTTATACTAGATTATCATAAATAATTATTGATTGTATACATGCCTAATTAATGCTTAAATAGCATTACAATGGTGATGTTATTAAATGAAAGCAAACGCTGAGACTATAAATTTTCTTTAAAAAACGTGTAATATCTTTCCTGTAAACTATAACTTCCATTGTTAAATCATACAGCAGCATTTCCTTCAAAACTTTACAGAGGTTAAAGAACCATTCACATCATTGACTGCTCCAGTGAAGATTACAGTCCAGTGTCAGGAGGTGCAGATTTTGCTGTGATAATCTAACCTAAGTCAGTGAGCCATTGTGCTGTTTCTAGACCAGTGAAGTCATTACTGTTACAAGAACTGCAGTCTCCTTGTTTTGGAGTTATGTTTATGATCATGCACGGCAGAATTGAATAGTAGCTTTTTTGTTTTTTTACCAAATCAAGCATCTTTTCAAAACCTATTTGGCCTTTGCAAAGCAGATGTTTAAACTTGTTTATGGATGTAGTGTTAAAGATAGTTAGTTTATAAGAGGTTTAAGGCTAATTTCACACCTGTGCAGTGTGACCCTTTTTTGGAAGGCAAAGCATGATAGTATGTACCATTTGTTAGGGCACACCGCAAGCACAAACATGCTGTGTGGTAATGTGCATGTTTTTACAAAGAATAGATATGAACCTGGCTAAAAAGAACTATGGCATATGAACTGCCTGACACCATACCTTATCAGTGCGTCTAGACAGTTACAAAGCATCAGCTTGTGATGCCCTTTGTTTTATGTAAATGTAGGCCTTTACTATCATCATACCAACGTGGGCTGATGAAGATATTTAAGCATGAACACACTACAGTATTTTTTTCGGTTGCACGAAAAAAAACTGTCAGATCTGGTCAGAGACGCTGTACTAATAAACCGACATTAGTGCCACGATCTCCCCGCTAAGCTGTTGTGTGTTGACTGGGGGACGCCCCCTCCCGCCAGAACACTCCGATCAGCACTCTCTGCCATTGGCTGAAAGTGCTGATCGGGAGTTGGTCGGCTGCTGATCGGATTCTGTCTGACAGACCGTTGTAAACCGCCCGATGTCTCCAGACATTCAGCCTGTGTGTACCCAGCTTTATTACATTAGGACAGATGTCAGCATTAGCAAATCAGAGTATTATTTTGAGTCCAAAACAACTTTTTCTTGGCCGTTGAGGGACAAGGCATTTCTTAAACCTTCAGGATATACTTTCACAACAGGAGTATTGAACACTGGCAAAAAGAAAAACATAACTGTAGGCCAGCCCAAGATAACTCCTACTACTATCATACCCTCAGTTTTTTGTTGTGCTAGTGGCCTAGGAGGAGCAACATTGAACTTTAGCCCCCGTTCACATTAGGTCGCTCCGACTTAGGGGGCGACCTGTGAAGTCGCGTGCAGCGCGACTTCGGCGCGACTTGCACGGACTTCACATAATGGAAGTCAATGCAAGTCGCCTCCAGGTCGCCCTGAAGTAGTACAGGACCCTTTTTCTAAGTCGGAGCGACTTGTGTCGCTCCTATTAGAATGGCTCCTGTACTACACAGTGGGAGCGACGGTGCACGACTTGTCAGGCTGACCAAGTCGCCTGACAAGTCGTACCAGTGTGAATGGAGTCTAACTGTCTTAAAGATTAACCAATTTGTGGCAGCATTTTTTTTTCCTCTTTAATCCAGACTGTTCTCTACGTCACTGCTGGCACTTTATTGCTTCATTTGTAACTATCTGGAGCAGTCATCAGCTTGGCATTTGAAGTACCATGTCCAGATCCCACTGAACAATGCAGGGATAGCCTAAATGTTACCTGCAGGTACTAGGTTCTTTGTGGGGTGCTTTCCAGACTCCATTACGCTAAAAGTTAGCTGCAGAGTGTTTTACAGGTCCAGAGCTGCTGACATTGTGTCTACACTTGCCCTGTCTTTGAAGACTCTCTTAGTGAGTGGGCCGGTCAGTCTGCGCTTTGGGAGCTACTTGATTTATTTAGGTTTCTGGGCACCATTTCTGGTTTTACTGCTAAGGGGTCCTCAGGGAGGGGTGTTGCCCCCTTTCCTGCCACAGTTTAGGAAGCATCTTCTGCTTGCAAGAACTGCATATAATTTTTACCCTTTTCCATTCCTACTAAGTTGCCTACGAACCTCCGGCCATCTGACCCTCGCCTGCTACTGTGAGTAAGGCCTTGCCTCTTACCCTGAGCATTGGCTTAATAGCATGCTGTCACCACATGTCTAATTCTGGAGGTAACGTTCTACTGCATCAGGTGCCCTCAGCTGATACTCCACTAATTGCTCCGGGACTGCTTTCATCTTGCCTGCTGACGGTGCCAAGATATGCAGTTTGAATTCCTGTTACCCTCTACTTTTGAAGTCTATCTCATCCTTGCAGTCCCTTTTAGTGCCATTTGATGTGGCTGGATCCAAACCCCGTTTCAGCTAAAGTTTCTACTATGGTCATGCAAGACTTTGACTCAGTCTTTCAGTTTTTTTATGCCTTAGCTTAGATGCAGGGGCCACGATCTTGCTCCTGCACCATCTCCAGCAGATTCTATATCTGATTAGATCAGTGCAATCAATCACCTAGAATCTGCCTGGTCCTAAGTTACTCCAGCCTTTGACTAATGTAGCAGGGCTTGTGATTGAACGGTGAGTGAGCTCATTAGCACCCCCCTCACAGTTCATTGAGTTCTATAAGCCATCTGCCGTAGTGGTAGATGGGACTTGTAGTTTTCTCATTCACAGATTGCTGTAAATGAATCATACGATTAAGCAGGCGATGCCCTTTACAGCTGCGCTGATTTAGAAATGGGACAGAGGAATGGGTATAATGGGTCACATGCTCCAAAGGTGAACTTATCCTCTAAGCGGATCCTGAATATTTATTTTATTTTACCTGTGAATTCACTTTATTAATAAGATGCATTGTGCATTAACATTTTAGGTATTGATCCTTGCATTGCTATTGAGCAGCAGCTTTTATCATGTAATATTGTAACATCAGGTAGTAGCTTTGTGTGGACTTGAATACTAGTTAAGTAGCCAGTTTCAAGTTTACTTGTTTTCGTAGCAAATGCAGTGAAAATGATGTCATTTAAAATCCCTAAGAGAGAAAAAAATCTGACATAGCAGAAAGCTCAAACTTTTGGAGGAACGCAGAGCCGCAGCCTAAACAAATATAAATATTCATAGTCCTTTCCCTTCGAGAAGCACTTTCAGGAAGTGCCATTATCATGTCTTAAATAGCTAAACTATATTTCTGGCTGATAACTTTTTAGGAGGCAATCCAAGGTGCCGGTCGGTGATCAGTCAGAGCATGTGAGTTTTGAATGATGCTGAACACATAAATATTTTGGAAGGCAAGGTAAAATCCAGCCAGTAAACCGCAATTCATGTGCCTTTTTCACGTGTCTCTGTGGCTCTTGGCGCGGTGTGAAATTCTCATTTTCTACACTTTGCAGTCAGAAGCTATGAATAATGCATAGCGCAAGAGAAATCCTCAATCTCCTGCTTCATCTACTATATGCTTTTATCCAGCTTCTGTCTCTATTAACAAGATGAATTGTAAATGGGGGAATCTAGATGCAATGTCCCCATCACATCTTCTGTGAGACCCACACTGTCTTCTGCAGGGAAATGAACGTCGGCCTATTGAAGGGACTTAAAAGAGAAATTATTATGGTGAAAACAATCCTGTAATAAGGGATGACACTTGACAGACATTAAATTCTTGCGCCTATTGTGGTGCATGTCATTTCTTAGCTTACTTGGTTGATTGTATATAATTACTATGTTTCAGGTTTACACACATCTTTTTTTTTTCTATACATAAGAACACTAGAACCTTAGATATACATTCTCAATTGTGCATTTTCCTACACCTAAGCTGAGATTTTTTTTTGTGGTTCCATTCTGTTTTATGTTTGGTATGGAAAGCTTCCTGTCGGGCAGTGTTCCCACAACTTACATTACATCTTTCTAGTCTTGTCACATGCAGCATCTCCCTTTTAGAATATACCGCTGTTTTGGGAACTGTTCTTCTGTGTTCTCATCACATGCAGTGTTTCTCGCTGCATGACAGAATCCTATAGTGTTCTGTTATAGCATTGTATAATATTGTGTGTAGCTGAGATGGGGAAAAAAAGATTATTGAACAAGTTTATAGTTTGGTTAAACAAAATTCATTTAACATTAATTCTTCTTAAACCATATTAGTTCTGGGTAGAAATTACATTTTGAAAATACATTTAAATTTTAATTTGTAGACTGGTAGGATGTACTTAAAGCAGAGCTCCACCCAAAAGGGAAGTTCTGCTTTAAAGTCTTCCCTACCCACCTGGTTTTGCCAGGTACCTCCACCCACATCGGCTCAAATCACCTAGGCGATCCAACCGGAAGCGCTCCTCTCCCCCTCCTTTACTGCAGTCATCTGGGACATGGCACAGGATCCAGAAGACTGCAGGACCGCTCGCAAATCGCAGCATGGCTCAACTATGCGCTGTGGGCATGTGAAACTCGCACCCAGCGCTCGGCTGTGAAACCATAAGCTGTCACAGCTTGGTGTCCACAGTTGAGATGCCGGGGAGAGAAGGGACAGCTCGGGTGAGCACATCAATCCTGGAACAGGTGAGTGTGTTCTTCTTTTAAAAGTCAGCAGCTACAGTTTTTGTTGCTGCTGACTTTTAAAAAACACAAAAACTATTAAAACCTCATCTTTAACCACTTTAAGACCGTAAGGATTTGCCCCCTTTATGACCAGGCCCTATTTTACGATTCGGCACTGCGTTACTTTAACGGACAATTGCGCGGTCGTGCGATGCTGTAACCAAATAAAATTGACGTCCTTTTTTCCCCACAAATAGAGCTTTCTTTTCTCTGTCGCTCATTGACAGACGTAGTCCTCGTTGATTAATAACTCGGGTTATACTGCCCTCTACAGGAGTAGGACTAGACAGGAAAGAAAACGTTCTGGCCACACCCTAGGGGCAGTCCCAGAGGGTATATCCTCTCACTTCCTGCTACAGCAAATCAGTTTTTTTCTGTCTAGTTAGGAGTAAGGACCTAGATTCCTTGCTAGGATCTTCGGTCCTGGCAAGATTTTTTTTTAAAAATACTTTTTTAGACCGCTTTTTTTCTCCAGTGTTCCTGTGAGATCTTCAAGCAAGTACGCTGAAACTGGGCGACGGGCTGGATGTTGAGATCCAGTGGTCACCCCAGTTCAGCCTATGAGCGCGTGCAGGCCATAGCTCCGCGCTGGGTCGGCCGCGACATAGTCCCACTGGACGGGGACTGACCCTGCGAGTTAAACGTCTCGCCTGGACGCCAATGACCAACAGAGTCACGGCATCCGTATTGGTCGACAGCCCCCCCACCCCGGTGGAGAGGGGTTCTGTCAGGAGTTGGCGCCCGCCTGGTTCCGGTATGGTGAGTAGAATGTTCCCCCTCTCCCCCTGTCGGGTTTGTTGGTGGACGCGGGCCCCTCTCTGGGATGGTCGGACACTCGGTTTTCTGGGTCTCCCCTCTATCCTATAACCGGTCACAGATCCCCCAATTTGAGTGTGATTTTTGTGAATAGAAACCAGGAGGCTTGGTTTGGGAGCTGACTATCTAAATTCACTATATGACTGTAAGGGTGACTGAAGTCAGTGGCAGACTACTAAAAGGCATTACTATTGAGGTATAGAGGTATCCTACCTGTCTAGTGTGTACACAGGCCGATGCCTATGCCTGAGTTACTGCAGCCACAGATCGCCATCCCTCCAGAAAGCCGGTCACTTCCACAGGCCACACAGCCTCCCGCAGGCCGAGGACACCTCCCGCAGGCCGAGGCACTTCCGCAGGCCGCACAGGCCGAATGCACACATCCCGCAGGCCGCTGCTAGCTTGCAAGCCGCCGCTATCCTACACAGGCCGCCGCCATTTTCCTGCAGATCGCACGAGGCCGCCATATTGGCGTAGCCTCGTGTCTCCAGTATGGGGGCGGCCATGTTTGAGGTGACCAAACACCTCGTGGAGGAATTGGGAGGCGCCGGAAGGCGTGTAAAGGGGCGGAGCCGCCTCCTTGGCCCAGGGAAAGCAAGCCAAAGATTTCCTGTCTGTAACAGACAGTGCTGGAAGCAGTTTGATAAGAAACTTCTGTGCATCAGGTGAGCCTTGGGGTCTCTCTCTTTCTCTCTTTCTGAGGGGTCCAAGCAGGTAGACTGAGGGCCGCTACTGCGCTGGGGGACTAAGTTAAAAAAAAAAAAAAAAAAAGTTTTTTTCTTGCAATTATTATTTTTTTTTTTTTTGTGTTTGCTGGCAAGTGTCTTGTTACATGGACCCTGCCACTCATGTATCCCCACCTGATCCCCTCGGGGTGGCCGCAGGACCCTCCAGTACCCCACTTGTAATTGATGCATTATCAGCAGTTTTGGAGTCTTTGGTATCCCGGGTGGAGGTAGCCTGTCAGGGACGGGGGTCAAGAAGAGTGACCCCCGCCTACCCCTATATCATCTGATACTTCAGATACGGATTCTGAGCTTGTCATTACCGGGAAACCTTAAATCTTGAGGTTACACCGGCAGAGGTAGCTGAGTCTCATATTCCTTTTTTGGTACTAGCAAGCCTACCAAAATGGTGAGGGGTTTCTCTTGCCCAAATGGGGTAGTCCGTAAACGAGCCCCTGCTATTTCCAAACGCATTGCTAGGCGCTATCATTTTGAGGAATCCCTCATTCCAAAGATGGACGGTATCACCAATAGTGGACTCACCGATTTCCAGACTAAATAAAGCCACTGTTATCTCGTTGGATTGACAGAATGGGCCCCACCCATCTCTAGGGTGGGGGGACGTCTTCACCGGTTTCCGGATCCAGGGCTTTCCAGAATCCCGGATAAAGGGGTTCGCAAGGTCATATGGTCGGGATACAAGATCGAGTTTCGATCACTTCCACCGGTGCGATTCTTCCCTTCCAATATTCGACATCCCTGGGTCGCTTAAAAAGCTTTGCGGGGAACAGCTTGATGCAACAAGCAGTAGTAGTTCCCATTCCTTGGAGGAGTTCTAGTCGAACCTGTTCACAATGCCCAGGAAGAAGGGCTAGGTGCGTCCAATTCTGGTCTTGGAAGAGATGGAGTCCATCCATACAGTGGTGGCCTCCCTGCATCAGGGGGATTTCCTGGCGTCCATAGACATTTAGGATGCCTATCTTCATATCCCCATCTTCGCAGGACATCAGCGTTTTCTTTGCTTTTCCCAAAGATCATCCCTGGTTCCCACCAGGAGACTGCACTATCTGGGCCTAATTTTGGATACATCCTTGGCAAGAGTGTTTCTCCAGGCGGAGAAACTCCAGAAGATTCAGTCAATGATTCGGATGTTGCTGTCCGTCAACTGGCTGGGATTGATGGTCGCCTCCTTAGAGGCAGGACCGTTTGCCCAGTCTCATACCCGAATTCTCCAAAGAGGAGATTCTTCTCATATGGAATCGGAATCCTGATTCCCTGGACAATCGGATCCGATTGAGCGAGCAGACCAGGGAGGCTCTGGTCTGGTGGCTTCGGTCTCCGATGCTCAGCCAGGGGAAGTAATTTCTTCTGATAAATTCCAGGTTACCGATAAAGGTGTTGGAACTGAGAGCGATCAGACTTTGTCTGATTTACTGGACCGAGCAGCTCCAGGGCAGTCCGGTTAGGATCCAATCGGACTATGCCATGGTCATGACTTATGTCAATCACCAAGGGGCGCCAAGAGTGCCCTGGCGGCCATAGAAGTGGCCAACATTCTTTATTGGGGGAACAGTTGTTCCAGTTCTCTCCGCGATATTTATCACGGGGGTGGACAGGCAGATTATTTCAGCCATCAGATTCTGGATCAAGAGGAATAGTCCCTTCATCCAGAGGTATTTCACCAGCTGTCCCTTCATTGGGGCACCCCGGATATGGATCTGTTGGCAGGTTGGCTCAACAGGGCTCGCCCCCGCGATCCTCTAGCGGACGCAGCAGACGCGCTGAGTGCCCAGTAGGGGAAGTATCGGCTACGGTATGTCTTCCCCCCTCAAGTTACTGCTGAGATTTCTCCGCAGGATAAAGGTGGAGGGAACTCCAGTTATCCTGGTAATTCCGGGCTGGCCTCGTCAAGCCGGGTACGCCGACTTGGCAGGCTAGTCGCAGACGCTCCTTGGAGACTTCTTCTCAGGGAGGATCTGCGGTCTCAAGGACCGATCTTCCATCGTGCTTTACAGAGAGCCTGGATAGCTCAGTCGGTAGAGCAACAGACTTTTAATCTGAGGGTCCAGGGTTCAGGTCCCTGTTCGGGCGGTGGCTGTCACCTACCTGTGAGGTCTTTGAGCTGCTGATCAGACAGTCTTTATGCACATCTGCCCTAATGCTCACTGGCCCAGAGAGTTGAAATGTCCTAGGGGACATAAGCTTCCCCCTTGGAATCTGCGCCAGAAAGAAAGGTGGCTGAAGGCGATTGCTTGACCTACAACCCTCGTCTAATGCAGCTTACCTGGGCTCCAGTTTAAATGTCAGCTTCAGTTATTTCCTACTCTAATTAAAGCAAGGAAAGCGACTTCTAGCAAAGTCTATTATCGCACATGGAAGACTTATATTGCGTGGTGTGAATCGTTGGGATTTCCCCCACGTACCTATTTGGTGACTCTAATTTTGGCTTTTCTGCAAGGGGGTTGAGCAGAAACTATCCTTGAGCACTATCAAGGGTCAAGTTTTCAGCGTTAGCAATCTTCTTTCAAAAGCCGCTGGCTACTCATTCCTTGGTGCGGAATTTCATCCAGGGGGTGCGGCACTTGGCTCCGCCAGTGCGCGCGCCCTTACCGCCCTGGGATCTCAATTTGGTTTTGTCGGTTCTGCAGAAACCTCCCTTTTAAAATATCAGGGAGATTCCCTTGCTTACATTATCCCAGAAGGTGGCCTTCTTGGTGGCTATCACTTCTGCACGCAGGGTGTCAGAACTGGCTGCATTATCATGCCATTCCCCATATCTTGTGGTTCATAGGGATAAGGTAGTTCTTCATCCGAAGCCATCCTTTCTTCCTAAGGTGGTTTCAGACTTTCATCTGAATGAAGATATTGTGCTACCTTCCTTGTGTCCTCAGCCCAATTATCCTCGGGAATATGCGTTGCATTCCTTGGATGTGGTTCGGGCAATCAGGGTATACCTGAAGGCTACGGAATCGTTCCGTAAGACGGATTCACTTTTTGTGATCACGGATGGCCCCAGTAAGGGGTTGCCTGCATCTGCCGCGACTATCTCTAAATGGATCAGACAGACGGTGGTACAGGCTTATTCGATTAGGGGTCGGAATCCTCCGTTCCCTGTTAAGGCGCACTCCACACGAGCGCTCAGTACTTCCTGGGCCTACCGCCATCAGGCGTCAGTGGTCCAGGTGTGCAAGGCAGCTACCTGGTCGTCGGTTCATACCTTTACAAAATTTTATAAAGTTGATGTGATGGCATCGGCGGATGCCTTATTTGGCCGCAAGGTTTTGCAGGCCGCAATTTGGGAGACCGGTGTTCTACCTCGAGGGTTTTTTTCCGTTGGAATTTCAGTTGAGTCTCATCGTGTGATTGATGAGCCTTTAAAACTTCTAGTTGGCACCGGTTGGGCCTTCTAGATTGGATTTTGATTTCCATTTTCCCACCCCTTATTTGTGGCACTGCTTTGGGACGTCCCGAGTTATTAATCGACGAGGACTACGTCTGTCAATGAGCGACAGAGAAAAATGGATTTTTGTAAAATCTTACCGTAAAATCCTTTTCTCTTAAGCTCATTGACAGACGTAGTACCCACCCCTCTGTTTTTGAGTTGGTTTGGGTTAAAATTCTCTAAACACTGCTTTGTGACATAACTGATTTGCTGTAGCAGGAAGTGAGAGGATATACCCTCTGGGGCTGCCCCTAGGGTGTGGCCAGAACGTTTTCTTTCCTGTCTAGTCCTACTCCTGTAGAGGGCAGTATAACCCGAATTATTAATCAACGAGGACTACGTCTGTCAATGAGCTTAAGAGAAAAGGATTTTACGGTAAGATTTTACAAAAATCCATTTTTAGTGGTATTTGGTCACCTGTGCGATTTTTATTTTTTGCGCTATAAACAAAAAATAGAGCGGCAATTTAAAAAAAAAAAAACAATATTTTTCACATTCTGCTATATGACCTTCTCAAAAACTTTTGATTTTTACATTTTCTTTTTTTTTTTTAACATTTTAGGCCAATTTGTTTTCTGCTACTTATTTTTGGTAAAGAAAATCGCAATAAGCGTATTTTGATTGGTCTGCGCAAAAGTTATCGTGTCTACTAACTACAGGAAGATTTATGTAATTTTTATTGTGTTTTTTTTTTTTTTTTTACTAGTAATGGCGATCTGCGATTTTTTTTCTTTTTTTGCGGGAATGCGACATTGCGGTGGACAGATCGGACCCCTAACTGACATTTTTGGCGGGACCAGTGACATTACTACAGTAGTCAGTGCTAAAAATATGCACTGTTACTGTAATGACACTGGCAGGGAAGGGGTAAACCCTATGGGTGATCAATGGGTTAAATGTGTGCCTAGTGGAGTGATTCTAACTGTGGGGGGGGGGGCGTGGCTTGTGAAATGACCATAGAGACATGCAATCCTATATAGAAGGATCACATGAGCTCTGTGATCATCCCAGGGAGAAGGAAGGTCGGCTGTGTTTACAACAGCCGACCGTCCTCCTCTCTTAGCAGGGAACAATCGCGGGTGTCAAGCAGCAATCGGAACTGCCTGAGCCATGCATCAGCTTCCCCGCTGCTGAGTGGGGGCGGAAGCGCGCCATTGGCGGTGCGCGCTCGCCCCCTAGTTTCCCGTGCGCGACCTACGTCGACCTGCATCGGTTTGCGCTGGTGAGCCACCCTGCCGCAGTAAAAAGGCGGGAAGTGGTTAAAGAGGCTCCTCGTTCTCTAGAAAAAAAAATAAGTCAGCAGCTACAAATACCGTAGCTGTTGACTTTTAATATAAGGATACTTACCTGTCCAGGGATCCACCGCTACCTCACTCGAGCTGGTTCTTCGCCAGTCTTCAGGTCCTCGGCACTGGCATGTTTACTGTGAGAAACCGGCTGTGACGCCTTGCCCCTTCACAACCAGCTTCCCACTGCTCATGCATGACGTGTCCCAAGATTTTGCGGACATGGAGGGTATGGGGGAACAACTTCTGGTGGAATTGCATAGGCAATTTTATCATAAGTGGGAGTGGGTGCCTGTCAAAACTAGATACCCGCTCCCCCTAGAAAAAAATTAACCCTCTGTTGAAAGTCAACATGTTTTTAATATCAGATATTTCTGGACTGTTGACACCAGGTTATAAGACCTCTGGATACAGCTGGGGGTAGCCTGGAATGCCAGCAGAGCAAGATTACCCAGCAGGGTGTTTTTAACAAGGAGTCATAAATGGGAATTCATCTCCTGAAGGATGTTCTCGCATAGGCCTCCTGATGTGATCTATGGGGGGTAGAGAAGCATCAGCTCCTGGGGAGGTGCAAATGAAAATGACTGATTTCCTGACTTACTACAACATCAAAGGAACAGATGTGTACTGGAAGTTGACCTGGGTCAAGGCAGGTTTTTTCACAGATTAATGCTGCCCCCTTGTGGAAGACAGTAATATACTTCCTGGAGGTTGTTCGGGGGAATACCATACTTCCTAGTGATTATTAAGAACAGCCCCTTATAGCTTTGCATTGGACAGAAGAATACGTGGGCAGGCAGAGGGTGTTTGTTGTGTGAGTTGTGTCTGAGTCTGCTTTAACCACTTAAGGACCAATCCTATTTCTGACACATGATGTTTACAAGTTAAAATCAGTATTTTTTGCTAGAAAATTGCTTAGAAGAACCCCAAAACATTATATAAATATACATTTTTAGCAAAGATTGGAGAATAAAATTGTGGTCGTTGCAATATTTTATGTCACGATATTTGCGCAGCAGTCTTTTAAACCCAATTTTTTGGGAAAAAATACACTTCACTGAATGTAAAAAAACTAAACCGTAAAGTTAGCCCAATATTTTTGCATAAAGAACATCTTCAAACCTCTTCAAAGGAGAAACAGGAGAAATATCTTTAGGCAAAGTGGTAGCCCTTCTGAGATCTGGTTTTTAAATGCTGACATGGCAATGCTGTATACACCATTGGAATCTATAAGGTTGATGCCAACCACACCCCTGAAGAAGTAGCTGTGAAAGCCCTGAAACGCGTCGGATGGAAGACGTCAATCCTTTTTCGCCTATTAACATTGGTGTAATATGTATACAGTATGTATTCCATGTACAACCATGTCCATATAGCATTGGTGTTTTTATGCGATCTTAAATAAAACTGCTTTTTATTCACATTGTTTAGTACTTAGTGTCTTCAAAGTCCGACCCCAAGGGGAGTTTTGTTCATGGTTTATCTATTAGAGATGTGGCACATTTAGGGAGGTACCTCACTGACTTTCTCTAGCTTTCCTTGCAACAAAGGAAACACTACCCTGTTACAGATGGAGCTTCAGAAGTGCTGCAAATCTAGATTCATGCTAAAAAAAATTCAATATTTCTTGTTATAGCCATCTTTTGTATTGTATTTTTTGTGGTAAAGCATGGAAGAATACAAAAAAACCTGTGTGGTATATTGCATGCTTTACTAAACAATAAAGCTGTACTTGCAAACTACTTACAGTTGTAGGAAAACAATAAAAGATTTACGAAGTATTACAGATATACATACAACACATGCACACGCTACCTAACCTTCCTAGCAAATGAGTCTTAACAGCGGTCTTGGTACAATAGAGATACACTAAAGTTTTAAAAAAGTCGTTTGTAACTCTGGGACTGCCTGTTTATAAATATGAAAGTTCATATTTATATCCTTTTTTTTTTTCATATTTATATTATTGTACAAAGTTGGTCATTTTTTGTGTTGCAGCTTGTTTATTGGTATAGTTTTAAAGTTGTGCACCAAAGGGTTTTCATTTATCTACATGTCAAGGGGGGGGGGGGGGGGTAGGAGGGAGGGTAAAGATGGTTAGTATCAGGTAAAAAAGGAAATCGGCATATTTGGATAAAACAAGGTAATGAATGGATAATGTATAATAAACATAATATCCGTAGACTATATTTAAATATAAAGCTGATTCGCCTGTAGTTACTAACAAATAAAATAGGTAGGTATCTATCTATGCTTTGCTGTCATGCTGGCAAAAACAACCTCATAGACAGAATTTCAAAACTGACAAATATGAAAATTTTCACTCTTATCTAAACCTAAAAACAATATTTGAGTTGGAAATTAACTTGATATACTCTACTGTAAGATGAGAAACACAAAGTGTAACCTCACAAACCTGCATTGTATATATCACAGTGCACAGATGCACACATAGATACTCTAGTCTAGATATCATATTTACCTGACATTACATGAGATAACAGAAGTGTTCTGTCTCTCTACAGAAAACTGAAAGTAAGCCTGTCAAACCAAAGGAACCACCTCAAAAACATGTTTCACTGTTAGACCTGGATGACTGTAAGTATTCTTAAATATAATAATCCCATAGATTGATGAAGGTCAAACCTGGCATTTAAATATACTGTAGTTAAAGGATATTTGTCATGAAAATGATTTCAGCTTAGCAGCACCTACATTTCTACAGTCTGTTCAATATTTATAAGGCTCCTTTCACACTAGCCGACTCCAAAGTTGCACGATTTTCAGTTTTTTTTTTTTCAGCATTGAAGTCGTGTCAAAGTCAGTTTTAAAAGTAGTGATGGAACCTTTTCTGAAATTGCAACGACTTCAGTAGTGTCAATTGGAACTGCTCTCTTAGTGATATGTGGCATATTACATGTGCTGCGACTTTGGGTTTCACAGGTCAGATCCTAAATCGCACAAGTGTGAAAGGAGCCTAATATATTATTATTGTGTTTGTCTCTTCTTATTTGTATTTCTTTTTAATATTTTATAGTACTCTTATCAGCATCAAAATAGTGATGGGTATTTGAGTGTACCAATTGGTTTAGAGATGCTTTTTTTGCATTAAAATGGATCATCCCATACTGCTGTTATTACCTTTTGTTTGCTGCCGTTTTTACATTGGCCAGATCAACAAGGTGCAGTGCCATATTTTTCTGTCCTTGCATTACACAAGATAAAAAAAATGTTTTTTTTTTTTTTTGGGGGGGGGGGGGGTTGTTAACCAGTTCGGTTCCAGAGCAATGTTTTATGAAGTTGCCTACATGTAAAAATCCTAATTTCTCTATCGTCCATTGACAGACGCAGCAGCAATGCTTCTTTTTCCTTGGGTTATGCGCCATCTACAGGAGTAAACTAGGCAGTGAAAAAAGTTCACTGATATGCCTATAGGGGCTGTCTTTCTCGTCCTAACTCCCCCACACCCTGTGCTCTCAAATCCATTTTCTTGCTGCCTAGTGAAGGAGTAGGACCTAGGTTTCCTGCTGGGACTTCATTCTCAGTTTTTTATCCTTTTAACAATGTTTATATTTATTTATCTTTACTCACTATCGCTAGCTAGTGTCAGGGGGAGATCCTCCTAGTGAACTACAAGCAACAGCCGGCTGCGGTTTTGCACTGGATAATCTAGGTCCTTACGGTCTCCCAGACTGGCCGAGCATGAGCAGGTTATGGTCCGACTAAGCCTCGCCACGACGGAGCACCTGTGTATGGGGACGAGCCTGCGAGCGGACACATTGACCTAGAACGCCCTGAGTCGCAGCGTACCCCTTGGCTGGCAGCATCCCCACTCTGGGTGGGAGGCTGTCTGCTCGGAGTAGAGCCCACCGAGTCCATGGTATGGTGAGTAAAATTAAACCCCTCATGTCCCTAGCGGCCTCTGGGAGGATAATGTGGGCCCACTCCTGGGGATAATAGGACTCTGTTTTTTCCCCAAGATCCCCAAGGCCTATCAGGACCAGGCCCTACCCTCCCTGCTCCCCCATAGGGGAACTATATTCGGTGCCTGTCACTCGAACTTGACCACTAAGATAGTTTCCCCGACTCAGATTGAGTTTGTGGACCAAATGACCCAGGCCCTGGTGTTCCTGTGTGATGCGGCCCCTCTGGTTGTCAGACTGTCAGGGGTAGGGATTGCCATACGCCGCGTGGTGTGGCTGAAGAGCTGGTCGGTGGACAAGGCTTCTAAGAAGGCCTTAACAGATCTCCCCTTTTTGGGTGAACATATGTTTGGAGACTCCTTGGATGAGTTGATCAAAGGTTTAACGGGGGTAAGAGTCTATTCTCCCCCAATCCTCAAAAGGTAAGGCGCCCCACAGTAAGCGGGGGCCCTCTTTCACGGCTCATAGGTGTTTTTTTTCGTGCCTCAGAGGCGCAGGAAAAAGATAATTTGTCCAGAGCGTCTGGAGGGAACAAGAAAGTTTGGTCGAATAAGCTCAAGACTAGCCAGTCCGGTTTGGCGGACAAATCCTCTTCGACATGAAGGGGCGTCCTCACCCAATTCGGGGGTGGGGGGACGTCTGCATTACTTTCAGGAACCCTGAACATCTTTGATTCAGGACAAATGGGTTCACAAAAAAATTTGTTCAGGGTACAAGATCGAATTTCGGTCTCGCCCAGCAGACAGATTTTTTTTCCCTCAAATCTTCGTCTGTCTCCGGATCCCTTGAAGGATCTCAAGGAGGCAGTGCAGGATCTCCTTGCACAAGGAGTTGTTGTGCCAGTTCCTCAGCTGCAACGGTTTTGAGGTTTTTATTCAAACCTGTTCACGGTGCCCAGAAAGGAGGGCAAGGTGCGTCCAATTTTGGACCTCAAGTCACCGAACCGCTTTGTGCCGGTGCAGAAGTTTCGGATGGAATCCATTCGATTGGTGGTAGCATCTTTAAATCAAGAGGACTTTCGAGCCTTTATCAATATCAAAGATGCCTATCTGCACATCCCTATATACGGGGGACATCAGAGGTATCTCTGTTTTGCAGTTGCGGAGGAGCACATTCAATTTGTGGCATTACCTTTTGGTCTAGCCTCCACTTCCAGAGTCTTCACCAAGGTTTTGGCTCCAGTGTTCGCTTTGCTCTGGAAAAGACAGATTGCGATCCTCAGATATCTGGACGATCTCCTGTTGAGAGCAAACTCTCACCCAACCTTGTTGGGCGACCTGTCAATCACAGTTCAGACCCTTCAGGAGTTCGGGTGGACCATCAACTTCAAAAAAATCTGCGCTGACCCCGTCGGTACGACTGAATTACCTGGGTCTGAGTTTAGACTCATCTCTGGCGAGGGTCTTTCTTCCTGGGGACAAACTTCAGACATTGCAGGCAGTGATCAGGTTGCTGATGGAGAATGATCTCTCATCTCTGCGGACTTGCATTGGGGCTGATGCTGTCGCCCTTCCAAGGCGGTCCCATTTGCTCGATTTCATTCCAGGCCTCTGCAAAAGGAGATTCTTGTCAAGTGGAACAAGGATCCGCAGTTCCGCACTTGGACAGAATGATATGTTTGAGCCGACTTACGATGTCAATGCTCTCGTGGTGGCTTCTGTCTGAGCCAGGGCAAGTCCTTTCTACCGCTGTTGTGGACGGTGGTCACCACGGATGCCAGCCTGTCGGGCTGGGGTGGAGTGCTGGACAATCTCTGTGCCCAGGGAGTCTGATCGACAATGGAGTCCTCTTTACCGATAAATGTCCTTGAACTCAGAGCAATCAAGCTTTGCCTGCTCCACTGGACGAATCGGCTACAAGGTTCCCCGGTTCGGATTCAATCCGACAATGCCATGGCTGTGGCCTACATCAATCACCATGGAGGCACAAGGAGTGCCCAGGCGGCCCAGGAGGTAGCAGGTGGCTGAGATTCTGACTTGGTTTGGGCCGAGAAACATGTTTTGGCTCTTTCAGCAGTTCACATTCCAGGAGTGTAGAACTGGCAGGCAAATTACCTGAGTCGTCAAGTTCTGGACCAAGGGGAATGGTCCCTGCATCCAGAGAGATTTAATCTCCTGTGTGTCCAGTGGGGCACCCTGGAGGTCGACTTGTTTGCGTCTCGTCTGAACAAGAATGGTACGAAGGTTCATGGCCCCATTGGTGACTTCTTGGAGCCAGTATTGGCCGCTTTATGCCTTTCCTCCCATACAGCTGTTGTGGAGGTTCCTCCGTAGATTGGCAGTGAAAGGGTGCCAGTAATTCTGGTGGTGCCAGACTTACCTCGCCGGTCTTGACACGCAGACCTGGTAAAGATGGCCCTGGCGGCTTCCTCTGAGGGAGGACCTGCTGTTTCGGGAGCCGATCTTCCATTCTGCTTTATGGTCACTGGCTTTAACGGCATGGCTGTTGAAGGCCAGGTGCTGAGAGACAGGGGTCTCTCTGAGTCTGTGATCCCTACCCTGCTGAGGGCTAGGAAAGCGACTGCCAGAAAAATGTATCATCGTACTTGGGAGATGTATATTTTCTGGTGTGAATTGCAAAACTTGCACCCTCGCTTGTTTTCGATTGCGAGGGTCTTGGCTTTCTTGCAGAAAGGAGTTGAGCAACGGTTGGCCTTGGGCACGATCAAGGGCCAAGTGTCGGCCTCAGCTATTTACATCCAACGCCCGTTGGCAACTAATTCCTTGATCCACTCCTCTATTCAATCATCTGGCTCCTCCGAGAAGATCCCCTTTGCCTCCGTGGGATCTGAATTTGGTTTTGTCTGTTCTTCATAAGCCTCCTTTTGAGAATATTGGGGACATATCTCTGCCTTTATCTCAGAAGGTTGCCTTTCTGGTGGCTTCTATTTCTGCCCGCAGAGTGTCTGCATTGGCGGCGCTTTCCTGTAGTTCACCTTACCTTGTCGTTCATAGAGATAAAGTGGTTCTCCCACCTAATCAGTCCTTTCTTCCTAATGTGGTGTCTGATTTCCATTTAAATGAAGACATTGTTTTGCCTTCACTCTGTCCTAAGCCTAAGCATCCTAAGGAAGTTGCTTTGCACTCTCTGGATGCGGTTCGGGCGATCAGGGTTTACCTGTCGGCCACGGAGCCTTTTAGGACATCAGGTTCTCTTTTCGTCCTTACTGAGGGATCTCGTAAGGGGTTGGCTGCATCTGCTGTGACCATATCCAGATGAATTATGCAAATGAGTGTTCAAATGTATTCATTGAAGGGTCAGGTACCTCCTTTCTCTGTGAAAGTGCATTCTACTAGAGCGCTAAGGGCCACTTTTACAAAATTGATTTATTGGCATCTTCGGATGCCTCTTTTGGCCACAAGGTTTTGCAAACTGCTGTGTAAAGGGACTTTTCTCTTACGTCCTCCGACAGTCGCCGCCATCTTCATATTCGTCACAATGGGGGTTAATGACCTTTGCTCCGTAGGAGTAGCTGGGCAACAGAATATGTTAATATTAAAGCTTTTAACATATCCCACCCCCAGGGGGTGGTCCCCTCAGTCAATAACATCCTACTTCCTGTATCCATACCTCAGTTTCAATGTCTAGCTTGTCAGGAGTAGCTGGATTTCTCTATGCTGGGGAATTTTGTCTCAGCCTTTCTCTTCTTTTTTTTGATATTTGTTTGAGTTTTTTCTCTCTTCACCTAGCTGTTATTTTTGTCAGCATTAGTTAGTTCTTCTGATGAAGAGGATTCGTGCGGGCTGGGTCTCGGGCTGATCCCCATGTGGGTCAGTGGCTTCCCATCCTGCCTTCGAGCGTTCAGTCAGGTAACGCTCCTGACGCAGTGAACGACCCATCCCTGTTCGGTGCAGGGGTGCTATGGTGAGGTGGCTACCTCACTGGACGCTGTGCGGTTTCTCAACCCCAGTTTTTTCTGCGTCCTGGATGCGACTCTCCCTGTCACATGTGCAGCGGCTTGTTCGCCTATGCGGGTTCCCCACGCCATCTAAGAGGTAAGTGTATCTGTGTGGGGACCTGTATGTTTGGGGGGTGTCAGTCTGGGACTGTGTTACCCTACCTCTGATCACACTGTTAAGCTCCCTGTCTCTCTGGCTGCATGCTGTGGGCTGCAAGGGGGAGGGGGCTGTGCTGCACTATCTGTGTCAGACTGTGTATGTGTGACAGGCTGTGTGCTGGGGGCATGATTATATCGTGTTTGGGCACTTCCAGCGACCGCTGCGGCGGTCCGCCATGTTTTACTGTATTGTAGTGTTTTGCCTGCGGTCCTCACTGGGTGGAGGAGCGGCGTTTTCGGCGCCATTTTGGCAGCGCTCACTCCGGCCGCATGGTAACACTGCAGGCGGCCATTTTCTTGTAGCCTTCCATAGGCTTTAATAGAGCGCCCTGAGTTACATCACTTCCTTTTCCCTGGGCGCACCGATCGAGGCAGCAGCAGTGGTCTCTCAAGGTTTTTATCCTCTCCATTCCTATATCCTTGCCTGAGTTGAGCTTTTCTCCCTGTGGGGGTCTCTATTGTGCTACTGTGTGTGTGCGGTGGGCTGCGGGCAGTTAACCCTTTATTCTTCGGCATATTATTTGGGGGCAATGGATTCTCAGGAAAGCAAATTTCCTACCACTTTGGTGGGAAGCCAGGGGACTGCTGCTTTACCCCCAGGGGGGGATTTGGCCGAGATTGTGGCTAACCTTGCTGCTCAGGTGCAAATGCTTGTGGCTGCTCGATCCACCAAACGGTCCAGAGTTTCAATTTCCTCTGATTCAGAGGGTGATGGTGATGGGGCTGCTATGGCTGGGGTCTCCTTATCGGGGTCCCGTTCCTCCCTGGATCTTGTGGGGTCCGAGGTGGAGGCTGAGGTTGAAGGGGTTGATAATTCTCCCCCTGGCTCGCCTGAAGAGCTTGCACTCATGGATGAATTGGTTGCTTCTATCAAACGCTGCGTTTGCAGGATGAACCATGTCCTCCTGCTGCCCTGGCAGCTTATGGGACGCAGAAAAGACGCAAGACATCGCAGGTCTTTCCCTGCACTGATGATTTTCAGCGCGCTGTTAAGGTACAATGGCGCAATTTACGCAAGCCTTTTGCTGTGCCAAGTAGGTTCAAGCTGCGTTATCCTTTCACGCCCGCTACTGATGAGCGGTGGTGTGTACCGCCTCCGGTGGATCACGCGGTGGCGGTTTTGAATAAGTCCATTGCGATTCCTGCGGAGGATACCCCGGTGTTCCGGGATGCCACGGACAGGAGGCTGGAGTCTCTTGCCCGTCACACTTATTCTATTACGGGTTCAATGCTAAAAGCTCTATTTGCTTCTCTTATGGCAGCCCAGGCTGTCGCGAGTTGGACGCAGGTGCTTAGGCGCGTCCTGGTGGCTGACTCTGCCCCTCCAGAGACGTTGGCTATGGTGGATCAAATCCATCAGGGTGTCATGTATTTGTGTGATGCGGACTTTGATATAGTACCGGTGGCTGCACGTGTGCACAGCGTGGCGGTATTGTCTCGCCGCCTGGTTTGGTTGAAGTGTTGGTCTGTGGACCAATCTTCGCGCAAGACCCTAGCCAATCTGCCCTATGATGGATCTCACCTTTTTGGAGAATCCTTGGATACACTGATAAAGGGGATCACGGGTGGTAAGAGCACGCTCTTGCCCCAATCCCACAAGGCTAAGGCGGCTCCTGGTAAGAAGCATGCTTCCTTTCGGCTCTCTCAGGGGTCCTTTCGTGCCTTTCGGTCGCACTATAAGGGCAAGCCGTTCAAAGGTCAGGGCTCCCAAAAGAAGCCGTGGTCAGGTAAGCAGAAGTCCGGCCAGTCCGGACCCGCTGCCCATAACAGTGTGGCCTGAAGGGGCGCCCTCACCCGGTTCTGGGGTGGGGGGACGCTTGCTCGGTTTTCTTCAACCCTGGCTGGCCCGTGTTCGGGACAGGTGGGTTCAGAAAATCGTTCGCTCTGGCTACAAGATCGAGTTTCTCTCTCGGCCGGAGAGCAGATTTTTTCCCTCAAATCTTCAACTGTCTCCGGAGCGTTTGCGGGATCTGCACCTGGCGGTGCGGGACCTGAGGGCTCAGGGAGTGGTGGTTCCGGTGCCTCATCGGGACAGATTTCGGGGGTTCTATTCCAATCTGTTCACCGTGCCCAGAAAGGAGGGCAAAGTTCGTCCAATTCTGGACTTGAAAGCTCTGAACCGCTTTGTGCGGGTTCGCAAGTTCCACATGGAATCCCTGCGGTCGGTGGTGGCTGCCCTGGTTCCGGGGGAATTCATGGCTTCCATCGACTTGAAGGATGCGTACCTTCACATCCCGATTTTCGGGGGTCACCAGAGGTACCTCCGATTCGCCATTGCGGAGGATCACTACCAATTCGTGGCGTTACCTTTTGGTCTCGCTTCGGCTCCACGGGTTTTCACCAAGGTGCTTGCACCGGTTTTGGCCTTGTTGAGAGCCCAGGGCGTCTCTGTCCTGGGGTATCTGGACGATATTCTGGTTCGGTCTGCGACCAGCCAGGGTCTGGAGAAGGACCTGTCCATCACGATGCAAACTCTACAGGAGTTTGGTTGGACGGTAAATTTTCCAAAGTCGACGTTGTGCCCGTTGGTTCGTCTTCCCTACCTGGGAATGATCCTGGACTCGGTCCAGGCGAAGGTCTTCCTACCGGACGACAAACTCAGGACTCTTCAGGAAGAAGTCAGGTCCCTCAGGGACGTTCCGTGCTCGTCACTCCGGACGTGCATGAGATGTCTGGGATTGATAGTCTCGGCTTTCGAGGCGATTCCCTTCGCCCAGTTTCACACGCGGGGTCTCCAGGCGGAGATCCTGTCCAGGTGGGACGGGCGACCGCAGTCTCTGGATCTCCAGATTTCGTTGAGCCATCGCACCAGAAGGGATCTTCTGTGGTGGCTCCAGTCCCCGACGGTGTCAGGTGGCAAGTCTTTTCGTCCTCTTTCGTGGACGGTGATCACCACGGATGCCAGCCTGTCGGGCTGGGGTGGGGTTCTGGGCGTTCTGTCCGCCCAGGGAACTTGGTCGGAGGAGGAATCCTCCCTTCCGATCAACATTCTGGAATTGCGTGCGATAAATCTCTGCCTCCGATGTTGGACGGACAGGCTGCAGGGCTGTCCGGTTCGGGTGCAGACGGACAATGCCACGGCGGTGGCCTACATCAACCACCAAGGGGTCACCAGGAGTGCCCGAGCGGCTCGGGAAGTGGCCGACATTCTGTCTTGGGCAGAGACACACGTCCCGGCGATATCGGCGGTTCACATTCCGGGGGTGGAGAACTGGCAGGTGGATTATCTGAACCGCCAGACCCGGGACCAGGGGGAATGGTCCCTCCACCGGGATGTCTTTCAGATGTTGTGCGCGAAGTGGGGTCTTCCGGAGGTAGACCTGTTCGCGTCTCGTCTGAACAACAAGGTGGAAAGGTTCGTGGCAAGGACGCGCGATCTTCGGGCGGACGCGTCGGACGCGTTGGTAGCTCCGTGGCATCAGTACCGACTGATGTATGCGTTTCCACCGATTCAATTGCTGTCCAGGTTCCTTCGCAGGTTACACTTGGAACAAAACACAGTGATTCTTGTGGCACCGGACTGGCCTCGCCGGTCCTGGTACGCAGACCTCGTGAATCTGGCGGTCGACGCCCCGTGGCGTCTGCCTCTTCGAGAAGATCTCCTGTCTCAAGGGCTGATATTCCATCCTGCTTTACAGTCGCTGGCTTTGACGGCCTGGCTGTTGAGACCGAGGTCCTGAAGGATAGGGGTCTCTCTCCTGAGGTCATTCACACTTTGATCAACGCGAGGAAATCTTCCTCGGGGAAGGTCTATTACCGTACTTGGAGGGCCTATTTTGCCTGGTGTGAATCCAGGGGGTTTTCACCTCGCACGTACTCGGTATCTAGAGTATTGTCCTTCCTACAAACGGGTGTCGACCAGCGTTTGGCACTGGCTACGGTCAAGGGTCAGGTGTCTGCGCTGGCCGTTCTTTTTCAACGTCCTGTGGCTTCTAACTCCTTGGTTAGCACCTTTGTTCAAGGGGTGCGACATCTGGTCCCTCCTAGGAGGGAACCTCTGCCTCCTTGGGACTTGAATCTCGTTCTGTCCGTGTTACAACATGCTCCTTTTGAACAGATCAGGGAGATCTCGTTGCCTATGTTGTCCAAGAAGGTCGCCTTTTTGGTGGCGATCACTTCGGCTCGCAGAGTGTCGGAACTGGCGGCTTTGTCCTGCAAGTCTCCGTATCTGGTCCTTCACTTGGATAAGGTGGTCTTGCGACCTAACCCTTCTTTTCTTCCGAAGAGGGTTTCGGAATTTCACCTAAATGAGGACATTGTCTTGCCTTCGCTTTGCGCAAAGCCAAAACATCCGGCGGAGGTGAGGTTGCACTCTTTGGATGTTTTTCGGGCGATTAGGGTTTACCTTAAGTCGACTGAGGCTTTTCGCAAGACGGATTCTTTGTTTGTCCTCCCGGAAGGTCCTCGGAAGGGCATGGCGGCGTCGGCTTCTACCATCGCCAAATGGATCAGACAGACCTTTGAGCAGGCATATGCTTTGAAGGGAAAAGTTCCTCCTATGCCTGTAAAGGCGCACTCTACCAGATCTCTGAGTACGTCTTGGGCCTGTCGTCATGGGGCTTCTGTGGCCCAGGTGTGTAAGGCGGCGACTTGGTCGACCGTGCACACTTTCACAAAATTCTACAGAGTGGATGTTCAGGCATCGGCAGATGCTTCCTTTGGCCGCAAGGTTCTTAGTGCGGCAGTTCCTTAGGGTCCCTTGTTTTGGGCCCTTGGCTGTTTTGGGATATGTTTTGTATCCCTAGGTTATTTGTTTTTCCTGGGTTGTTGCTCCTGTTGAGCAAACTTTTTTTCATGTTGCCCAGCTGGTTTCCTTCCTTTGGTAAGGTTCCTTTCTCTGATGTGGAGACTGCGTTGCCTTTAGGCGCAGCTGCGTTTCCCACCCCTCATGTTTGCACTGCTTTGGGACGTCCCCATTGTGACGAATATGAAGATGGCGGCGACTGTCGGAGGACGTAAGAGAAAACTGAATTTTTGTAAAATCTTACCTGTAAAATTCCTTTCTCTGTGTACTCCGACAGTCGCCGCCCCCGCCCCTCTTTTGGGGTTTGGTTGTATACTCTACTGCTATTCCACTGAAACTGAGGTATGGATACAGGAAGTAGGAGGTTATTGACTGAGGGGACCACCCCCTGGGGGTGGGATATGTTAAAAGCTTTAATATTAACATATTCTGTTGCCTAGCTACTCCTACGGAGCAAAGGTCATTAACCCCCATTGTGACGAATATGAAGATGGCGGCGACTGACGGAGGACTCAGAGAAAGGAATTTTACAGGTAAGATTTTACAAAAATTCAGTTTTTTTCTCTTTAATGGGTCAAACTTTGTTCGTGGGTAAGCTCCTGTTACTGGTTGAGCTTTTTTCTTAACCAGTTGGCTACATTTTAGCCTTGGAAATATGTTAACGTTTTTTTGGCTGCGTTCTTCCCACCCCTCATACCTATACTGCTTTGGGACGTCCCAAGGGTAAAGAAGCATTGCTGCTGCGTCTGTCAATGGACAATAGCAAAAACTGGATTTTATTAAGACTTACCGTAAAGTCCTTTTCTCTAAAGTTCATTGAGAGACTCTGCACCCGCCCCTCTATTATGGGGATGGTTTGTGTCTTCTTTTCACAGGGGACAGGTACTCTTTTTGGAGGCATTAGGGCCCCAATGTCTCCCCTGCCCTTCACACCATCTAACCAAGCACAAATCGGCTTGGTTAGATGTGTCCCCTGGCTGTGCTGGCCAGGAAAGGGTGCATATGAAACCGAAAAGTGACATCACTTGAATTCTGTGCCTCTCCACTCTTCCTTCAGACTCTGGGACCTTGATTTCCAATAAAATGCAAACTTTTCCAAAGTCCCTGATAAATTATGGAGCCATGTCATCTGCCGGCGTTGGTCCACTGTGTTTTATCAAGTTCAAAGTCAGCGCAGCCCTCTACCAGGAAATTCTAGAGCACTTCATACTTCCCTTTGCTAAACCAGCTTTATGGAGATGCTAATTTCATTTTCCAGCAGGATTTGGGACCTGCCCACACTGCCAAAAGTACCAGTACATGGTTTAATGATCATGGTATCATTGTGCTTGATTGGCCAGCAAACTTGCCTGGCCTAAACCCCATAGAGAATTTGTGGGGTATTGTCAAGAGGAAGATGAGACACTAGACCCAATAATGCAGATGAATTGGAAGCCGCTATTAAAGCAACCTTGGCTTACATAACAGCAGTGCCACAGGCTGATCGCCTCCATGCCACGCCGCATTGATGCAGTAATTTGTGCAAAAGAAGCCCCGACCAAGTATTGAGTGCGTACTATACTGTACATGGACATTTTTTTTCAGTAAACCAACATTTCTGTATTAAAAATCTAAGGTTTTTCTTTTCTTTTGGGGAGGAGGGGGGGGGGGCATGGTTATGTAATCACATTTTCTGAGATACTGGATTTTGAATTTTCGCTAGCTGTAAGCCATAACCAAAAAAGAAAAGAAAGGAATTGAATTACTGAAATAAACTTTTTTGATGATAATCTAATTTTATGAGATACACCTGTATATTAACAGGATTATGGCTTCAGCCGTCAGCCTTAACCCCAGTTTTAAAATTTTTAGCAGGCAATTCTGTTTTCATTAAAAGCAATCCGAGCAGCTGATTGGCTACTGGATTGAGTATAGAAACAGCAGGAGGGGTCATCATGATGATATTTCTGGTTCAGGGCAGATGTAAACACTGCTTTTTTTTTTTTTTGGTTTGATTGTTTTTTATTGCATTAAAATTAATTGTTTTTTTTTTTCTCAAAAAAAAATTGCGTTTGAAAAACCGCTGTGCAAATACCAAGTGACATAAAAAATTGGAACAATCGCCATTTTATTCTCTAGGGGCCTCTACCAAAATATATGTAATGTAAAATGTAAGATACTGTGTGTGTGTGCGTGCGTGTGTGTGTGTATGTATATATGTGTGTGCGTGTGTATATATATATATATATATATATATATATATATATATATATATATATATATACACACCGTATCTTACTTGAGTACACCGCTCACACATTTTTTGTAAACATTTTATTATATCTTTTCATGTGACAATACTGAAGATATGGTACTTTGCTACAATGTAAAGTAGTAAGTGTACAGCTTGTATAACAGTGTAAATGTGCTGCCCCCTCAAAATAACCCAACACACAGCCATTAATGTCTAAACCGCTGGCAACAAAAGTTAGTACACCCCTAAGTGTCAATATTTTGTGTGGCCACCATTATTTTCCAGCACTGCCTTAACCCTATTGGGCATGGAGTTAACCACAGCTTCACAGGCTTCCACTGGAGTCGTCCTCCACTCCTGCATGATGTCATCAAGGAGCTGGTGGATGTTGGAGACCTTGCGCTCCTCCACCTTCCGTTTGAGGATGCCCCACAGATGCTCAATAGGGCTTGGGTCTGAAGAAATGCTTGGCCAGTCCATCACCTTTACCCTCAGCTTCTTTAGCAAGGCAGTGGCCTTCTTGGAGGTGTGTTTGGGTCGTTATGTTGGAAAACTGCTACGAAGGAAGGGAATTATGCTCTGCTTCAGTATGTCACAGTACATGTTGGCATTCATGGTTCCCTTAATGAATTGTAGCTTCCCAGTGCCGGCAGCACTCATGCAGCCCCAGACTATGACACTCCCCCCACCATGCTTGACTGTAGGCAAGACACACTTGTCTTTGTACTTCTCACCTGGTTGCTGCCACCCACACTTGACAGTTGACACCATCTGAACCAAATAAGTTCATCTTGGTCTCATCAGACCACAGGACATGGTTGCAGTAATCCATGTTCTTAGTCTGTTTGTCTTCAGCAAACTGTTTGCGGGCTTTCTTGTGCATCATCTTTAGAAGAGGCTTCCTTCTGGGACAACAGCCATGCAGACCAGTTTGATGCAGTGTGTGGCTTATGGTCTGAGTACTGACAGACTGACCCCCCCGATCCCTTCAACCTCTGCAGCAATGCTGGCAGCATTCAATTTTCCAAAAGGCAACCTCTGAATATGACGCTGAGCACCTGCACTCAACTTTTTTTGGTTGACCATGGTGAGGCCTGTCCTGTTAAACCGCTGTATGGTCTTGGCCACCGTGCTGCAGCTCAGTTTCAGGGCAATCTTCTTATAGCCTAGGTCATCTGTATGTAGAGCAACAATTCTTTTTTTCAGATCTTCAGAAAGTTCTCTGCCATGAGGTGCCATGTTGAACTTCCAGTGAGCAGTATGAGAGAGTGAGAGCGATAACACCAAATTTAACACCGCTGCTCCCCATTCACACTTTAGACCTTGTAACACTAACGAGTCACATGACACTGGGGAGAAAAAATGGCTAATTGGGCCTAATATGGATATTGGTTAAGGCACTGCTGGAAAATAATGGTGGCCACACAAAATATTGACACTTAGGGGTGTACTCACTTTTGTTGCCAGTGGTTTAGACACTGATGGCAGTGTGTTGAGTTATTTTAGGGGACAGCAAATTTACACTGTTATACAAGCTGTACACTTACTACTTTACATTGTAGCAAAGTGTTGTCTCATGAAAAGATTTAATGAAATACTTACAAAAATGTGAGGGGTGTACTCACTTTTGTGAGATACTGTGTGTATGTGTGTATGTATATATATATATATATATATATATATATATATATATATATATATATGTGTGATGTTTGGGGGTTCGAAGTGATTTTATAGCAAAAATACAGATTTATTATTTTTTTTTACTTGTAAACAAAAATTGCAGAAAAGTTATGCTCTTAACGTGATTAAAGCATAGTCTAACTACTTTAAAATGTTCCCTCCCCCTTCCTCCTGCGTAAACAGTATAAAACAATCTGTGTACGTACCTATGTTTAATTAACTCCAGCCCGGTTACGTGATCCTGCAGCTCCGGCTCAGGGAGTGCCCATTAGCTAGGATTTTCAGGAGTTGTAACATCACCTATAGGCGCTACCTCTGTCTTGCTTTTTTTGTAGGGCCTTATCGCAACACGACAATAGTTCAGAGGCAACAAAATGTCTTTGTAGGAGGAGAATGGCTGAAGCTGTTATTCATAATCAGTTTTAAAGCAGGGTTTCTCAACCTCTTTACATAGGATGCACCCTTGGCAAGAAGTTTGATATCTTGTGGAACCCCTAAAAGAATGTTCAGATCTACAGCTCATGGAACACTAGTGTGATAAGTGAGCAGTTGTAAAATAATTTTTTTTTTTTTTGGAAATAGCATTAAAAAAATAGAAGAAATATTAAAATCTAACTCCTTAATATGAAACTTGTATTGATTTTTTCTGCACAGATTCAGTGTACAGAGACGCAGCAGTGTGAGGTAGTTGGGATTAGCAAGGCAGAGCACGGGTAGATTGCAACAGAGTCCCAGTAGAGAAACGCAGCTTTAAAGTAACATTTCAAATATTTTAACTCTGCATACTGAATGTTTACAGTATCAGTTTCAAGTAGTTGCTGTTTAACTATCCATAAAAAATTTTAATGGCGGAATATTAAATGATTTTTTGCACTGGTTATAAGTTTTCAGTCATTCATTAGATTTTAGCAGCTGCTTGGTGCGTTTAGTTGGCGTGGCATTGATTTGCATTGCAGCCTTGGAGACTTTTAATTTGCCTCTGTATTTTTGTTTGTTCAAAGGTACATAAGAATTACCACACAACTGGGAGGGCAGATTTATTTCTATATTTAAACCTAGTACACTACACAGAAATACAAGCTCTAAGGGCTCTTTCACACAGAGCGGACCGCATTGCGATCCGCTCCGGCACTTTTTTTTTTTTTTTTTTTTCACGGAGCGGTTGACACTTGTGTCATCCGCTCCGTATGTCCGCATATCATCCCATCTGTTTGAGGATGATAGACAGACATAATGTATGTCTATGGGCATTGCGGATGTCAGCGGATGACACCGCTGACATCCAATTTTGCACCCGTTCCGTTTTTTAAACGGAACAAAAATAGGGTTCTGTTTCGTTCCAAAAAACGGAACAGAACTGAAAGGACAAAAATCAGATGTCAGCGGATGGTCATACGCTGACATCTGCAATGCCATTGACATACATTATGTCCGTATATCATCCGCAAGTGTCATCCGCTCCGTGAAAAAAAAAAAAGTGCTGGAGCGGATCGCATTGCGTTCCGCTCCGTGTGAAAGAGCCCTTAGGCATTTTGCAACAAATCCAGAGCTTTTTTTTTTTTTTTTTTTTTTCCTTTATAAGAGAAGCGCCTAAAAATCAGAAGTGCGTGTATCCCTATTTACTTTAAAAAAAAAAAATAATTTCTGTCATTCCAGTCATGCAGCAATTCTTTTATAACTTTGAACCAGAGGGAAACGGGATATAATGGGGAGCTGACAACTCAGACTATCCTGGTGGTGTTTCTGCAGATTTTAATTTTTTTTTTTTTTGGATCTATCTTTTCTTCCTTTGTAGAAATTGATTTGGTCAATTTCCCATTTTTTCCCGTAAACAATTAGTGCACTGATTGACTGCTAAACACAATTCATTCTCTGTAATGCCCTTCGTAGTTAACATATGCTATTCTATGTAAAGTCATTTTTTTTAGGATTAAGGATGAATTATACAGTTGTGGTTTGGTTGTTTTGCAGACCATGTCACTGCTTAAGAAAAATGCATGTTTTTATGTGCTTAGTGCTTTGCTGGCTTTAGGAGGCAGTTGGCTATTAAAATGAATAATAAGTGGAGAGAACTCCATAGGGGACTGCAGACTCCTTAAAGGAAGCCTGCATTTTTTGAATGGGCTACAAAATGCAGGCTGCGGTATGGAGGTACTCTACGGAGGTTAGGCTTAATCTTATTAGATTGGGAATCTGCAGTGTATATAATCTGATTTCTCTACTCTTCAGATGTAATTGTAGCTTTTGAATAAGCCTTCCGTTTTAAGAAAACCTTGCTCATTTGGACATAAGGGTAAATCTGTAATATACATATGTATTTTTTCATATTTCCCTGATGAAACAAAAATATAAATAAATCCCCAAAAAAACTATATAGCAAATAAGTCTGGCAAAAAAAGAGGACCTATCTGTGCTAAATTGATTTTTTAGACTTGTCATTTACACTGAATTTCTTTTTTACCCTCCTCTTCTAGTTAACGATGTTTCGTCTCCTGTTGCTGTTCCCAAGCCTGCCGTGCTTTCTCCTAGTTTAATAGCCGATCTTCAAGGTTTATCCCTTTCTTCCTCATCGCCAGTACTTAGTGTAAGTTATCTTTGGCTGTTTTTCTCATTTGGTCTTTCTTGCGATTTACTAGATATACTGTAAATTTTTTTAGTTCATTACTTTGCTTTTACAACACATTGGACTTTGTATTCAACCCCATTTGAAGTTGATTAAACCTAGAACTAAACAATTATGTCAATTTAACAAACACATACTGATGCTGCCGGTAGAGTAGGGACTGGCCAGAGAGGGATCACTTGACGTAGTTGGTCAGCTTGAACATGCATTGTCATAAATACAAATTATGGATCACTGTTTATTAAGCACTTCTGGACTGGATGGATTTGCCCCTTTAATGACCAGGCCATTTTTTGCGATTCGGGACTGCGTTACTTTAACTGACAATTGCATGGTCATGCGAAGCTGTTCCCAAATAAACTTGACGTTTTTTTTTTTTATTTTTCCCCCACAAACAGGTCTTTCTTTTTGGTGTATTTGATCACCTCTGCGGTTTTTTGATAATGCGCTATAAACAAAAAAAGAGCGACAATTTTGAATAAAAAAGTATTTGTCACTTTCTGCTATATAACATTTCCAATAAAAAAAATCTAAAAATCAAATTTTTTCATTATTTTTTGCCAGTTTTTATTTTGCCACATATTTTTGGCAAAAAAAATCCCAATAAGTGTATTTTGATTGGTTTGCGCAAAAGTTATCATGTCTACAAACTAGGAGAAAGATTTGTCATTTTACTTTATTTTTTTTTTACTGGTAATGGTGGCGATCTGCGATTATTAGCGGGACTGCGACATTGCGGCGGACAGATTGGACCCCTAACTGACATTTTTGACACTTTTGGGGGGAACGGTGACATTACTACAGTAATCGGTGGTAAAAATATGCATGGTTACTGTAATAATGACACTGGCAGGGAAGGGGTTAACACCAGGGGCGATCAAAGGGTTAAATGTGTACCCTGGGGGGTGATTCTAACTGTGTGGGGGCCAGATTTGGTGGATGGAAACAGGGCTCCTGTGATCCAAAATAAAAGGAACACAGGAGCTCTGTTTCAATCAGTGTCAGTCCCTGCAGCAATCGCCTGGTTCCCAGCGGCCATCGCAGCCGCCGGACCCGTTGCTAAGCTGCAGAGCTAGAGAGCAGGCGGGTGCGTGATCGCGCACCAGAGACTCGCTCCCACGAGCCGAGTTACCCTTGCCGTAGTTTATCTGCGGTGGCTGGTCTTTAAGTGGTTATACAACAGTTTACTATGAATATGTAAGGTAACACACAAAACTTGTCACAAGAACCTTGAGAGTATATATGGTGTCCTAAAAAACAACCCAGATGATGGTGCTGATGTCTTTTATAAATGACTTGGCTGTAAGTGCCAATTATGGACTGATTCCAATGCAACACATAATGCTCATCTACATGTCCAAGCAATAAACACTCTTATGGTGATGCTGAATTAATGTGGCCAGGTTGGTTGTTAGGACACCATATATACTCTCAAGGTCCTTGTGCTGTGTTTTATGTGTTTCCCTTTGACTTCTTCTACCCTCAAGTGGATTTCTGCAGCAGCATGTCTATTGGGACTACTTCAGCTACTACCAGCCAGTAAGGTTTAGCGCCTTGGTATATTGTTTGTGGTGTTTTATGAATATGCAAGGGTTAAAGGCTATGTTCACCTTTTGAACATGTTAAATGTATTTATCCGGAAATTTTCTTTACATTTTTTCCTTTAGATTTACCAAAACCATATAATATGAGGTCAAATCTAAACACTTTCAATTTGTATGCAATCAGGCAGGCCCTTGCATTACATAGTTGAAGGTAAATCTAAAATAAATCTAACAACAAAAGTTGTATAGTGTGTATCCAGCCTTATTCCAAAATGGATTAAATTCATTATTTTCCTTAAAATTTGGGCAAACTCCAGGCGGGCTGTCATGTGCCTTTTACTGAGGAGTGGCTTTCCTCTGGATACTCTACCATACAGGCCTGATTGGTGGAGTGCTGCAGAGATGTTTGTTCTTCTGGAAGGTTCTCCTCTCTCCACAGAGAAATATTGGGTTCTTGGTCACCTCCCTGACTATGGCCTTTCTCCCCCGATCGCTAAGTTTGGCGGCCTGCTCTAGGAAGAGTCCTTGTGGTTCTAAACTACTTCCATTTATGTATAATGGAAGCCACTGTGCTCATTGGGACCTTCAATGCTGCAGAAACTTTTCAATACCCTTCCCCAGTTCTGTGCCTCAATACAGTCTTGTCTCCAAGGTCTACAGACAATTCCTTGGAGTTTATGGCTTGGTTTGTGCTTTGACATGAACTGTTAACTGTGTGACATTATATAGAGAGGTGTGTGCCTTTCCAAATCGTGTCCAACTGAATTTACCACAGGTGGACTCCAATCAAGTTGTAGAAACATCTGAAGGATGATCAGTGGAAACAGGATGCACGTGAGCTCAGTTTTGAGTGTCATGGCAAAGGTTGTGAATACTTATGTACAAGTGTTTTTTTTTTTTTTTTTCATTTTTTATTTGCAAAAATTTCAAACACGTTCTCATTATGAGGTATTGTTTTTAGAATTTTGAGAAAAATAAAAAATTAAACCATTTTGGAATAAGGCTGTAACATAAAATGTGGAAAAAGTGAAGCGCTGTGAATACTTTCCGGATGCACTGTACAGTTGTGCTCATAAGTTTACATAACCTGGCAGAATTTATGATTTCTTGGCAATTTTTCTGAGAATATGAATGATAACACACAAACTTTTCTTTCACTCATGGTTAATGTTTGGCTGAAGCCATTTATTATTAATCAACTGTGTTTACTCTTTTTAAATCATAATGGCTACAGAAACTAACCAAATGACCCTCATCAAAAGTTTACATACCCTGCTGATTTTGGCCTGATGACATGCACACAAGTTGACACAAAGGGGTTTGAATTGCTATTAAAGGTAATCATCCTCCCCTGTGATCTGTTTGCTTGTAATTAGTGTGTGTGTATAGAAGGTCAATGAGTTTCTGGACTCCTGACAGACCCTTACATCTTTCATCCAGTGCTGCACTGACGTTTCTGGATTCTGAGTCATGGGGAAAGCAAAAGAATTGTCAAAGGATCTTCGGGAAAAGGTAGTTTAACTGTATAAAACAGGAAAGGGATACAAAAAGATATCCAAGGAATTGAGAATGCCAATCAGCAGTGTTCAAACTCTAATCAAGAAGTGGAAAATGAGGGGTTCTGTTGAAAACAAACCATGGTCAGGTAAACCAACTAAAATTTCAGCCACAACTGCCAGGAAAATTGTTTGGAATGCAAATAAAACCCCCATATATAACTTCAGGTCAAATACAGGACTCTCTGAAAACATGTGGTGTAGCTGTTTCAAGATGCACAATAAGGGGGCACTTGAAGAAAGATGGGCTGCATGGTGAACTCGCCAGAAGAAAGCCAGTACTACGCAAATGTCACAAAGTATCCCGCTTACAATACGCCAATCAGCACAGAGACAAGTCTCAAACCTTCTGGCACAAAGTCATTTGAATTGATGAGACCAAAATTGAGCTTTTTGGCCACCACCATAAACACTACATTTGGAGAGGAGTCAACAAGTCCTATGATGAAAAGTACACCATTCCTACTGTGAAACACAGAGGTGGATCGCTGATGCTTTGGGGATGTGTGAGCTACAAAAGCACAGGAAATTTGGCCAGAATTGATTGTAAGATGAATGCAGTATGTTATCAAAAAATACTGGAGGGAAATTTGCATTCATCAGCCCGGAAGCTGCGCATGGGACGTACTTGGACATTCCAACATGACAATGATTCTAAAAACAAGGCCAAGTCGACCTGTCATTGGCAACAGCAGAATAAAGTGAAGGTTCTGGAGTGGACATCTAAGTCTCCTGACCTCAATATCATTGAGTCACTCTGGGGAGATCTCAAACGTGCAGTTCATGCAAGACAGCCCAAGAATTTACAGGAACTGGAGGCTTTTTGCCAGGAAGAATGGGCAACTTTACCATCTGAGAAGATAAAGAGCCCCATCCACAAATGCCACAAAAGACTTCAAGCTGTCATTGATGTTAAAGGGGGCAATACACGGTATTATGAACTGGGGTATGTAAACTTTTGATCAGGGTCATTTGGGTAGCTTCTGTTGTCATTATGATTTAAAAAGAGTAAACACAGTTGATTGATAATGCATGGCTTCAGCCAAACACTAACCATGAATGAATGAAAGAAAAGTTTGTGTTTGTGTATGTATGTATATATATATATACAGTGGGTACGGAAAGTATTCAGACCCCCTTAAATTTTTCACTCTTTGTTATATTGCAGCCATTTGCTAAAATCATTTAAGTTCATTCTTCTTCCTCATGAATGTACACATAGCACCCCATACTGACAGAAAAACACAGAATTGTTGACATTGTTGCAGATTTATTAAAAAAGAAAAACTGAAATATCACATGGTCCTAAGTATTCAGACCCTTTGCTCAGTATTTAGTAGAAGCCCCCTTTTGATCTAATACAGCCAGGAGTCTTTTTGGGAAAGATGCAACAAGTCTTTCACACCTGGATTTGGGGATCCTCTGCCATTCCTCCTTGCAGATCCTCTCCAGTTCTGTCAGGTTGGATGGTAAACGTTGGTGGACAGCCATTTTTAGGTCTCTCCAGAGATGCTCAATTGGGTTTAAGTCAGGGCTCTGGCTGGGCCATTCAAGAACAGTCACGGAGTTGTTGTGAAGCCACTCCTTCGTTATTTTAGCTGTGTGCTTAGGGTCATTGTCTTGTTGGAAGGTAAACCTTCGGCCCAGTCTGAGGTCCAGAGCACTCTGGAGAAGGTTTTTGTCCAGGATATCCCTGTACTTGGCCGCAATCATCTTTCCCTCGATTGCAACCAGTCGTCCTGCCCCTGCAGCTGAAAAACACAGCTGCCACCACCATGCTTCACTGTTGTGACTGTATTGGACAGGTGATGAGCAGTGCCTGGTTTTCTCCACACATACCGCTTAGAATTAAGGCCAAAAAGTTCTATTTTGGTCTCATCAGACCAGAGAATCTTATTTCTCACCATCTTGGAGTCCTTCAGGTGTTTTTTAGCAAACTCCATGCGGGCTTTCATGTGTCTTACACCGAGGAGAGGCTTCCGTCGGGCCACTCTGCCATAAGGCCCCGACTGTTGGAGGGCTGCAGTGATGGTTGACTTTCTACAACTTTCTCCCATCTCCTGACTGCATCTCTGGAGCTCAGCCACAGTGATCTTTGGGTTCTTCTTTACCTCTCTTACCAAGGCTCTTCTCCCCCGATAGCTCAGTTTGGCCGGACGGCCAGCTCTAGGAAGGGTTCTGGTCGTCCCAAACGTCTTCCATTTGAGGATTATGGAGGCCACTGTGCTCTTAGTAACCTTAAGTGCAGCAGAAATCTTTTTGTAACCTTGGCCAGATCTGTGCCTTGCCACAATTCTGTCTCTGAGCTCTTCAGGCAGTTCCTTTGACCTCATGATTCTCATTTGCTCTGACATGCATTGTGATCTGGAAGGTCTTATATAGACAGGTGTGTGGCTTTCCTAATCAAGTCCAATCAGTATAATCAAACACAGCTGGACTCAAATGAAGGTGTAGAACCATCTCAAGGATGATCAGAAGAAATGGAAAGCACCTGAGTTAAATATATGAGTGTCACAGCAAAGGGTCTGAATACTTAGGACCATGTGATATTTCAGTTTTTCTTTTTTAATAAATCTGCAACAATGTCAACAATTCTGTGTTTTTCTGTCAGTATGGGGTGCTATGTGTACATTCATGAGGAAGAAGAATGAACTTAAATGATTTTAGCAAATGGCTGCAATATAACAAAGAGTGAAAAATTTAAGGGGGTCTGAATACTTTCCGTACCCACTGTATATATATATATATATATATATATATATATATATATATATATAGATATATATAGTATCTCAAATTTTTGTAAATATTATATCTTTTCCTGTGACAACACATGAAACAGTGTAAATTTGCTGTCCCTGCAAAATAACTCAACACACAGCCATTAATGTCTAAACTGCTGGCAACAAAGGCGAGTACACCCCTAAGTGATAATGTCCACATTAGGCCCAATTAGCCATTTTCCGTCCCCAGTGTCGTGTTACAAGGTCTCAGGTGTGAATGGGGAGCAGATGTGGTAAATTTGGTGTTATCACTCTCACTCTCATACTGGTCACTGGAAGTTCAACATGGCACCTCATGGCAAAGAACTCTGAGGATCTGAAAAAAAGAAATCTACATAAAGATGGCCTATGCTTTAAGAAGACTGCAGCACTGTGGCCAACACCATACAGTTGTTTAACAGGACAGGTTCCACTCAGAAAAGGCTTTGTCATGGTCGACCAAAGAGTTGAGTGCTCATGCTCAGTGTAATATCCAGAGGTTGTTTTTGGGAAATAGACATATGAGTGCTGCCAGTATTGCTGCAGAGGTTGAAGGGGTGGGGGTCAGCCTGTCAGTGCTCAAATTTGTCTGCATGGCTGTCGTCCCAGAAGGAAGCCTCTTCTAAAGATGATGCACAAGTAAGCCAGCAAACTGTTTGCTGAAGACAAGCAGACTAAGTACATGGATTACTGGAGCCATGTCCTGTGGTATGATGAGACCAAGATAAAATAATTTGGTTCAGATGGTGTCAAGCGTGTGTGGTGGCAACCAGGTAAGGAGTAGAAAGACAAGTGATGTCTTGCCTACAGTCAAGCATGGTGTTGAAAGTGTCATAGTCTGGGGCTACATGAGTACTGCCTGCACTGGGGAGCTACAGTGCATTGAGGGAACCATTTATGCCAACATGTACTGTGACATTCTGAAGCAGAGTATGATCCCCTACCTTCAGAGACTGGGCCACAGGACAGTATTCCGACATAACAACCCAAAACACACCTCCAAGATGACCGCTGCCTTGCTAAAGAAGCTGAGGGTAAAGGTAATGGACTAGCCAAGCATGTCTCCAGACCTAAACCCTATTGAGCATCTGTGGGACATCCTCAAATGAAAGGTGGAGAAGCGCAAGGTCTCTAACATCCACCAGCTCCATGATGTCGTCATGGAAGAGTGGAAGAGGACTCCAGTGACAACCTGTGAAGCTCTGGTAAACTCCATGCCCAAGAGGGTTAAGGCAATGCTGTAAAATAATGGTGGCCACACAAAATATTGACACTTTGGGCCCAATTTTTGCATTTTCGCTTAGGGCTGTACTCACTTTAGTTGCCAGCGGTTTAGACAATAATGGCTCTGTGTTGGGTTATTTTGATGGGACAACAAATGTACCCTGTTATACAAGCTTTTCAGTGTTGTCACATGAAAAGATATAATATATTTACAAAAATGTGAAGAGTTTACTCACTTTTGTGAGATTCTGTATATACACACAGTGCTCAACATAAATGAGTACACCCCTTTTGAAAATTAACATTTTAATCAATATCTTAATGAACAATTTTAAAAATGTTGACAAAACTGAGATAAAGAACATTTGTTTAGCTCCGTTACATGAAAGTAAGGGTAATAATATAACTTAAATTACAAAATCTTTAGTTTTACTCAAATCAGTTGATGCAAAAATGAATACACCCCACAATAAAAACTACTACATCTAGTATTTTGTATAACCTCCATGATTTGTAAGGACGGCACCAAGCCTTCTAGGCATGGAATGAAACAAGTTGGCAACATATTGCAACATATATCTCTTCCCGTTCTTCAAGAACTACCTCTTTTAGAGTCTGAATGCTGGATGGAGAGTGATGCTCAACTTGTCTGTGTGTTTGTGTTTTGGATCATTGTCTTGTTGGAAAAGTGCGCAACTACGAAGGGCACAGAGTGATGGTAACATCTTCTCTTTCAATAAAGAGCCGTGCATCTGTGAATTCATGATACCATCAATGAAATGCAGCTCCCCAACACCAAAAGCACTCATGCAGCCCCACAAAAGGACACTGCCACCACCATGTTTAACTGTATGCACTATACATTTTTCTTTGTACTCCTTACCTTTGTGACACCATACAGTTTTGAAGCTGTGTGATGAGTTTTGGTCTCATCACTCCGGAGTTGAGCGTCCCATTAGTCTTTTTATTTTTCAGCATGTGCCCTGGTAAATTCTAGGTGGGCTTTTTTGTGCATGGGCTTTAGTTGAGGACGACATTCCTCTGCAGTGTACACTCTATTGTGTCACAGGAAACCATCACTCCAGTTTGGCTTTCTACTTCTTTAGTAACTGCAGTGAACTTGCCTGGCGATTTTCTTCAACCCTTCTTATCAGAAGATGCTCCTGTCGAGGTGTTAACGTCCGTGGACAGCCTGGACGTCTTTGAGATCATTGATGTTGCATCTTTGTTTACTTTATGTATCACTTTTGCTACAGTATTCTGATACTGATAAGTAAGGCTTTGTTGATCATCTTCTTGTAGCCTTCACTTTTCTTGTGTAAAGAAATTCTTTTCTTTCTCAGGCCTTGTGACATTTCTCTTCCATGTGGTGCCATTGCTGACAGCATGAAATGGAAAGGGGTTTGCTTTAAGTGGCACCCTTTTTAATCAACTGTCTGCTGGACACCTGTTTAATGAATAATTAGACTCACCTGTAGTTGAGTTCTTGTTAATTAGGATTTTGTTATCTAACATTTAGCTTTGCTCCTATGACTTTCATTAGGGTGTATTCACATTTGCAACATGGTCTTGAATTCATTTGTTAGGAAAAATACTTTTTTGTGTGTGCAAATTAACAAACTTGGTTACAATCAGTGGCCCGCATTTGTGAGAGTATTTTGTAGTATAGTGTCCCATTGAAAATGTTGATTCTGAAAGGAAAGTAAAGGTTTTCTGAAAAATCGGTTGGGTTCTACTAATTTATGCTGAGCTGTGTGTGTGTGTGTGTGTGTGTGTGTGTGTGTGTGTGTGTGTGTATATATATATATATATATATATATATATATATATATACACAGTACAGACCAAAAGTTTGGACACACCTTCTCATTAAAAGAGTTTTCTTTATTTTCATGACAATGAAAATTGTAGAGTCACACTTCAAGAGGTAGTCACCTGAAATGGTTTTCACTTCACAGGTGTGCCCTGTCAGGTTTAATAAGTGTGATTTCATGCCTTATAAATGGGGTTGGGACCATCAGTTGTGTTGTGCAGAAGTCTTGTGGATACACAGCTGATAGTCCTACTGAATAGACTGTTAGAATTTGTATTATGGCAAGAAAAAAGCAGCTAAGTACAGGAAAACGAGTGGCCACCATTACTTTAAGAAATGGTCAGTCAGTCTGAAAAATTGGGAAAACTTTGAAAGTGTCCCCAAGTGCAGTCACAAAAACCATCAAACGCTACAAAGAAACTGGCTCACATGCGGACCGCCCCTTTAAAGGAAGACCAAGAGTCACCTCTGCTGCGGAGGATAAGTTCATCCGAGTCACCAGCCTCAGAAATCACAGGTTAACAGCAGCTCAGATTAGAGACCAGGTCAATGGCACACGGAGTTCTAGCAGCAGACACATCTCTAGAACAACTGTTAAGAAGAGACAGTGTGAATCAGACCTTCATGGTAGAATATCTGCTAGGAAACCACTGCTAACGAAAGGCAACAAGAAGAAGAGACTTGTTTGGGCTAAAGAACACAAGGAATGGACATTAGACCAGTGGAAATCTGTGCTTTGGTCTGATGAGTCCAAATTTGAGATCTTTGGTTCCAACCACGTGTCTTTGTGCGACACAGAAAAGGTGAATGGATGGACTCTACATGCCTGGTTTCCACCGTGAAGCATGGAGGTGTGATGGTGTGGGGGTGCTTTGCTGGTGACACTGTTGGGGATTTATTCAAAATTGAAGGCATACTGAACCAGCATGGCTACCACAGCATCTTGCAGCAGCATGCTATTCCATCCAGTTTGCGTTTAGTAGGACCATCATTTATTTTTCAACAGACAATGACCCCAAACACACCTCCAGGCTGTGTAAGGGCTATTTGACCAAGAAGGAGAGTGATGGGGTGCTGCGCCAGATGACCTGGCCTCCACAGTCACCGGACCTGAACCCATTCGAGATGGTTTGGGGTAAGCTGAACCGCAGAGTGAAGGCAAAAGGGCCAACAAGTGCTAAGCATCTCTGGGAACTCCTTCAAGACTGTTGGAAGACCATTTCAGGTGACTACCTCTTGAAGTGTGACTCTTTGAATGAGAAGGTGTGTCCAAACTTTTGGTCTGTACTGTATGTGTGCGTGTGTGTGTGTGTGTGTGTATATATATATATATATATATATATATATATATATATATATACACACATACTAATCTGGTTAATATGGTTTGGAGGTGTGTAGGCTTTATTAATGAGAGAATAGATTTTGTACCTATTGATAGTGAATAGGAATATTTACTTTGCAATTGTTAGTTTTTTGTTTTTTTTTGTTTTGTTTTTTCTCTTGGCAGATCCACATCTAGTAAGTAGGGTTGAGTGGACACCTAGATGTCCGTGTTCGACGGGTTCGGCCGAACTTTAAAAAAAAGTCCGGGTCCGTGTCCCGGACTTTTACCGAACTTTTCCCGGACACCGAACCCCATTGAAGTCAATGGGGACCCGAACTTTAAGGCACTAAAATGGCTCTAAAACACCAAAGGAAAGGGCTAGAGTGCTGCAAATGGCAGCAAAACGTAATTAAGAGCATGGCAAGTGCTCTGCAAACAAATGTGGATAGGGAAATAACTTAAAACAACAAAAAAAAACAGAAAAATAAAACAATGTTCTTCTTCATCTCTGAAGGACGAGGCCCATATGGAGTAGGAGGGAGGTTGAGGTGGTGGTGGATGTGGCGGTGACATAGGCGTGCGCACAGGGTGTGCTGGGTGTGCCTGGGCACACCCTAATCACCTAGGGCACATAGCATTGCCAGTGAGGAGATGGGAAAGATCTCCCTGGGACCTGCTCTGCTCTATTTCTCCTTGCCTACAGGTACATGGCCCCGATACATTACTCTCCCTGCTGGCAAACACATGCATGTGTATTTCAACTTTGGGGTGCACACCTTAATGCAATAGGCTGCGCACACCTATGGGCGGTGTAGGTGGAAGCGGCGGTGGAGGAGGACCAGGGCCGGATTAACAGCATCATGGGCTTGGTGCTGAGGATTTTGAAGGGCCTTAAGGGCCGTGCCTTGCCATGCACCCAGAGGAGGAAGGGTGCAGCCATGCATGCCTAATTCAACATGGGATGCTGTCTCTGAAGCCCATAAACACATCCATGCATCGCCAACTGTCCCTCCTTGTCCGGCCTTCACGCTGTGTGGGGAGGTTCTGAGGGTGCTGCCTGGGGAAGCGAGCATAGAAGCCAGACTTCTGTGTTTACAAGTGACAGAAGAGCGGTAACAGTGAATATGGCCAACCCGGGGCCTATATAAAAGGTAGGGGCCTGGAGCTGCAGCTCCAATAGCCCCTACATTAATCTGGCCCTGAGGAGGAGGACGAGGTAGCCAACACTGCTTCTTTTCAAAAATTTTAAATGAGGGTACACCCCAAAAGAGTGAGAAAGAGCAAAAATGGAACAATGGGTGGGTAAGGTCGGTATCCATTGCTATTCTGCATAAGGTACGGAAAAGTCCCGTGGGATCCATGCCTGGTTCATTTTAATGAACGTGAGCTTGTCCACATTGTCTCTGGACAGGCGGCTGCGCTTGTCTGTTATAACGCCCCCAGCCGTGCTAAATACCCGTTCAGATAATACACTGGCTGCAGGGCACGCCAGCACCTCCAAGGCGTAAAGGGCAAGCTCAGGCCATGTGCCCAATTTGGAGACCCAGAAGTTGAAGGGGGCAGACCCGTCATTCACTACATGTAGGCGTGTGCACACATACTGCTCCACCATGTTGGTAAAATGCTGCCTCCTGCTAAGACGTTCCATCTGAGCTGCTGGTGCTGCTGTTTGTTGTGGCGTGCTGACAAAGCTTTTCCACATTTCGGCCATGCTAACCCTGCCTTCTGAGGTGCTGGCGGTGCCCTGGTTGCGTTGGCGACCTCCTCCTCCTCCTCCTCTGCCTTGTGCTTCCACTGTGGCCCCGCTGTCAGATGGGAATGCCAGCAGCATGGCGTCTACCAGCGTGCGCTTGTACTCGCGCATCTTGCGATCGCGCTCCAGTGAGTGAATTAAGGACGGTACGTTGTCCTTGTAACGGGGATCCAGCAGCGTGGCCACCCAGTAATCAGCACAAGTTAGAATGTGGGCAACTCGGCGGTCGTTGTGGAGACACTGCAGCATGTAATCGCTCATGTGTGCCAGGCTGCCCAGAGGCAACGAAAGGCTGTCCTCTGTGGGAGGTGTATCGTCCGTGTCCTCTGTATCCCCCCAGCCACGCACCAGTGATGGCCATGAGCTGGCCTGGGTGCCACCCTGCTGTGAACATGGTTCCATCTCCTCCTCCAGCTCCTCCTCCTCCTCATCCTCCTCATCCTCCAGAACTGTGCCCCTGCTGGACAATTGCGTCCCTGGCGTTTGCGTGTGCAGGAACCCACCCTCGGAGCCCCTTGCGAATGACTGCCCTGAAAGCCTTGGAAATGTTACCTCTTCATCCTCCTCCTCCTCCTCATCCTGTGCCACATCCTCTTCCATCATCGCCCGAATTGTTTTTTCAAGGAGGCATAGAAGTGGGATAGTTAAGCTGAGAACGGCGTCATTGCCACTGGCCATGTTGGTGGAGTACTCAAAACAGCGCAACAAGGCACACAGGTCTCGCATGGAGGCCCAGTTAAATTAAATAGCGGAATAGAAAATATGATCCAAAAAAAGTGTATGTATATCACACGTACACAACCACACTGGGCCCCAATTACTATTGTTTGTACCCCTAAAAGGCTAGATGAGGAGTAGGGGGAGTATGGAACAGGCAGCACCCTCAAACCTTCAGAAGTATGAGATGAACCCCAACAACTTGGAAAGGTGGATCTCTCTCACACGTACCAACACAGACTATCCCCCAATTTAACTGATCCCCAAAGGTTTTCGATTAAATAGCGGAATAGAAAATATGATCCAAAAAAAGTGTATGTATATCACACGTACACAACCACACTAGGCCCCAATTACTATTGTTTGTACCCCTAAAAGGCTAGATGAGGAGTAGGGGGGGTATGGAACAGGCAGCACCCTCAAACCTTCAGAAGTATGAGATGAACCCCAACAACTTGGAAAGGTGGATCTCTCTCACACGTACCAACACAGACTATCCCCCAATTTAACTGATCCCCAAAGGTTTTTGATTAAATAGCGGAATAGAAAATATGATCCAAAAAAAGTGTATGTATATCACACGTACACAACCACACTAGGCCCCAATTACTATTGTTTGTACCCCTAAAAGGCTAGATGAGGAGTAGGGGGGGTATGGAACAGGCAGCACCCTCAAACCTTCAGAAGTATGAGATGAACCCCAACAACTTGGAAAGGTGGATCTCTCTCACACGTACCAACACAGACTATCCCCCAATTTAACTGATCCCCAAAGGTTTTTGATTAAATAGCGGAATAGAAAATATGATCCAAAAAAAGTGTATGTATATCACACGTACACAACCACACTAGGCCCCAATTACTATTGTTTGTACCCCTAAAAGGCTAGATGAGGAGTAGGGGGGGTATGGAACAGGCAGCACCCTCAAACCTTCAGAAGTATGAGATGAACCCCAACAACTTGGAAAGGTGGATCTCTCTCACACGTACCAACACAGACTATCCCCCAATTTAACTGATCCCCAAAGGTTTTTGATTAAATAGCGGAATAGAAAATATGATCCAAAAAAAGTGTATGTATATCACACGTACACAACCACACTAGGCCCCAATTACTATTGTTTGTACCCCTAAAAGGCTAGATGAGGAGTAGGGGGAGTATGGAACAGGCAGCACCCTCAAACCTTCAGAAGTATGAGATGAACCCCAACAACTTGGAAAGGTGGATCTCTCTCACACGTACCAACACAGACTATCCCCCAATTTAACTGATCCCCAAAGGTTTTTGATTAAATAGCGGAATAGAAAATATGATCCAAAAAAAGTGTATGTATATCACACGTACACAACCACACTAGGCCCCAATTACTATTGTTTGTACCCCTAAAAGGCTAGGAGTAGGGGGAGTATGGAACAGGCAGCACCCTCAAACCTTCAGAAGTATGAGATGAACCCCAACAACTTGGAAAGGTGGATCTCTCTCACACGTACCAACACAGACTATCCCCCAATTTAACTGATCCCCAAAGGTTTTTGATTAAATAGCGGAATAGAAAATATGATCCAAAAAAAGTGTATGTATATCACACGTACACAACCACACTAGGCCCCAATTACTATTGTTTGTACCCCTAAAAGGCTAGATGAGGAGTAGGGGGGGTATGGAACAGGCAGCACCCTCAAACCTTCAGAAGTATGAGATGAACCCCAACAACTTGGAAAGGTGGATCTCTCTCACACGTACCAACACAGACTATCCCCCAATTTAACTGATCCCCAAAGGTTTTTGATTAAATAGCGGAATAGAAAATATGATCCAAAAAAAGTGTATGTATATCACACGTACACAACCACACTAGGCCCCAATTACTATTGTTTGTACCCCTAAAAGGCTAGGAGTAGGGGGAGTATGGAACAGGCAGCACCCTCAAACCTTCAGAAGTATGAGATGAACCCCAACAACTTGGAAAGGTGGATCTCTCTCACACGTACCAACACAGACTATCCCCCAATTTAACTGATCCCCAAAGGTTTTTGATTAAATAGCGGAATAGAAAATATGATCCAAAAAAAGTGTATGTATATCACACGTACACAACCACACTAGGCCCCAATTACTATTGTTTGTACCCCTAAAAGGCTAGATGAGGAGTAGGGGGAGTATGGAACAGGCAGCACCCTCAAATCTTCAGAAGTATGAGATTGTGTTCACTGTACCCCACAAAGATTGAGTTCACTGCACCCCACAATGATTGTGTTCACTGCACCCCACAAAGATTGTGTTCACTGCACCTCACAAAGATTGTGTTCACTGTACCCCCCAAAGATTGTGTTCACTGCACCCCACAAAGATTCTGTTCACTGTACCCCACAAAGATTCTGTTCACTGCACCCTAAAAGGATGTTGTTCACTGCACCCCACAAAGATTGTGTTCACTGCACCCTAAAAGGATGTTGTTCACTGCACCCCAAAAAGATTGTGTTCACTGTACCCCCCCAAAGATTGTGTTCACTGCACCCCACAAAGATTGTGTTCACTGCACCCCAAAAAGATTGTGTTCACTGTACCCCCCAAAGATTGTGTTCACTGCACCCCAAAAAGATTGTGTTCACTGTACCCCCCAAAGATTGTGTTCACTGCACCCCACAAAGATTCTGTTCACTGTACCCCACAAAGATTGTGTTCACTGCACCCCAAAAAGATTGTGTTCACTGTACCCCCCCAAAGATTCTGTTCACTGCACCCCACAAAGGATTTTGTTCACTGCACCCCAAAAAGATTGTGTTCACTGCACCCCAAAAAGGATTTTGATCACTGCACCCCAAAAAGGATGTTGTTCACTGCACCCCAAAAATGATTTTGTTCACTCCACCCCAAAAAGATTGTGTTCACTGCACCCCACAAAGATTGTGTTCACTGCACCCCAAAAAGATTGTGTTCACTGCACCCCCCAAAGATTGTGTTCACTGCACCCCACAAAGATTGTGTTCACTGTACCCCACAAAGATTGTGTTCACTGCACCCCAAAAAGATTGTGTTCACTGCACCCCAAAAAGGATGTTGTTCACTGCACCCCAAAAAGGATGTTGTTCACTCCACCCCAAAAAGATTGTGTTCACTGCACCCCACAAAGATTGTGTTCACTGCACCCCACAAAGATTGTGTTCACTGCCCCCCAAAAAGATTGTGTTCACTGCACCCCAAAAATGATTTTGTTCACTGCACCCCAAAAAGGATTTTGTTCACTGCACCCCAAAAAGGATGTTGTTCACTCCACCCCAAAAAGGATGTTGTTCACTGCACCCCAAAAAGATTGTGTTCACTGCACCCCACAAAGGATTTTGTTCACTGCACCCCAAAAAGATTGTGTTCACTGCACCCCAAAAAGGATGTTGTTCACTGCACCCCAAAAAGGATTTTGTTCACTGCACCCCAAAAAGATTGTGTTCACTGCACCCCACAAAGGATTTTGTTCACTGCACCCCACAAAGATTGTGTTCACTGCACACCAAAAAGGATTGTGTTCACTGCACCCCAAAAAGATTTTGTTCACTGCACCCCAAAAAGATTGTGTTCACTGCAGCCCAAAAAGATTGTGTTCACTGCAGCCCAAAAAGATTGTGTTCACTGCAGCCCAAAAAGATTGTGTTCACTGCAGCTCACACACAGAAAAATGGATGTGGATCACTGACACCTGCCTATCTCCAATCCCACACCACACAGCAATATCGATTGTAGTTTGTAGAACACAGTTTCCCTAAAATTCAGCAGACTCTGTCCCTAACAGGATTGAGAAGAGATCGTAGATCAGGATTGAGTGCAGATTCACCCCACCCCCCACACAGCAATATCGATTGTAGTTTGTAGAAGACACTGACCCTATAATTCAGCAGACTCTATCCCTAAAATGCCTACAACTCGCCCTGCCTAAACACTCCGACCTGTCCCTCAATTCTATCCGGACACAAATGGTTTTTTCCTGCCTATCTTTCCCTAATCAGCAGCCAGCACATTGATGTGTGCTCTGTCCCTTAGCTAAGCAGCAGAATGACGCTGCTGCGGCGGCTGCCTCGAACTTATAAAGACTTGGTCACATGCTTCAGACGGCCAATCACAGCTACTAAGACATTTGCAGGCATGGCTGGGATGGCTTAAGGCACACCAGTTAAACGATTGTTGATTGGCTGTTGAAAGCCCGCCATGAAAAGAGCGCCAAAGCATGCAAAACCCGGAAATAAAACGACCGAACACGGATTTTTACCCGAACATACAGTAAAGTGTCCGTGTCCGTGTTCGGGTAAAAAAAAATCCAATTATTCGGTACGAACACGAATAATACAGTCCGTGTTCGCTCAACACTACTAGTAAGCTTTTGGGTAGCTGAACTGTAATCTTAGATCATGCCTTCTTGAAGCACTGTCCCTTTGCGTCAGATCAAGTAATATTTATGTACCACTCATACCACATGAACACTGTAGTTTGTGCATTGGCATGAAATGGAACGGTCTTTGACCATATAAATGCGCATTTCTCACTTTTTCTTAAAGTGCACCTGTGCCTAGACTATGTTTGTTTTTAAAAAGAGTGGTAAAACCAGCTCAATGCTACTCCTATGTAGATCTGCTCTTCTTTTTTTGTAGAACCTGTCCAGTGTGCAGACGCAACAATCCCCTTCACAGCCCCCTTTTAGTAAAGTTCAATGATGCTCTTTTCCTGTTTGGTAATAATTTATATTTACTTTTAACATCCATACTCAGAGCACAGTGGAACATTGTGTCATACTGTGTTGGTTATACAGATGTGCTGAGATCTCAAAACTAGGAGAAGCACTATAATAATATAACATGCAACATTTCTATGATGAGTTGTGAACTGCAATGTCAGGAGTGGCTCTGCATCCACAGCGGAGAGTGAGGAATCGTATGCCAGTTTTTTATCCCAGTCTACGGTCTTTCTATAGTCTTTGTTCTTTCCCGTATACTATTGTCCAATCCTGTCAAACTGGCAAGTGTCACATGAAGGCCTTCTAATTTGTATGGGTACCTTAACTCTGTATTATATTGTTTTATAGGCCTTATTACACTTTCTCACCAAGAAGCTCCATGAGCTGCAATTTGCATATTCTAAGAAACTGCTGTGAAATCGGAAATAACATCTTAACTTTTTTTTTTTTTTTTCAACTTTTTCCTTCAGTGAGAGAGAAAATGAATTTAACTGTAGGGCACATGCCGAACTAACACTAAGAAATTAATTTATTACCAGGCGAAGGAGAGCTTGGAGTAAGAATAGATGAGTATATGACCCTAATATCAGAGAAATGTAGCAGCCACTTATCCTGGAATATGTCAGACAGTCTATTATTCAAATCATTCAGCACTGTAATTGCATGCAGCTTTTATAAAGCCTATCAATAAAGCCTATTTCTCTAAATTCATAGCTGCTGCACATTATTGAAAGTATACTTTGTTCCTTTGTTTCATCTACTTGGTCTGTAAATGAAGATTAATAACGGAGTATTGTAACACAATGCCATTTTTTGTACATTCCCTCGTGACCCTGAGGCCATGCGAGACACCCGCATCATTACATAAATCTGCGCATTTTAGGCCCATCTTGAAGCGATTGGGTTAATTGTAATGAAATAGAGGAGAAAATATGTTTAAGTGTTCATTTTATTTTTAATCAAATCAACCTCTATTTTAAAATGATTGAAATGTCAAAGTCTGTTTTTCCATGCATGCATCAGTAAATCAGTTGGTATATTATACATGCAGCCTAAAGGCTGAGGCGATCAGCTGCGACAGTAAACAGATCTCTCTCTAGTTTTTGTAAGAGATTGGTTGATTGATCTGGGCCTGTTGAAACAAGGTGCCCAGCACAACCCACAGACATGGATAGCAGAGGGTTTAAAATCGTTATATTTAAAGTAGATGTAAACCCGATTTCATGAAATTTGATCTGGGCACATATATCTGTAATGTTTTGCTTATCTCTCTCCAAAGCCCTAAGTCTCGTCTTTCTGCTGCTCTGTTCCTTTATCAGCATGATAATTTCTCACAAGTTCTCCGACACCGGGGATAAAAGCAGCTTGAAATTTGTGTCAGAATGGGCACCTTGAAATAGATTAGCAAGAGCTGGTCTAGTCACAGCACAGCTCTGCATGTTTCTTCTTTCCTCTGCCTATGTGGAGGGAGGGAGGGGGTGCCTTTCCTCCAATCAACTGTCACATAGTGTATGCCAAGACTCCACAACCAGTGCTGGAACAGGAAATAAAAATTCTAACACAATGTTCACTTTCTAAAAGGTGTAGAAAGCTGAAGACAGCAGATATACAAATAAAAACTTATATAGGAAGATTTGTTTAAGCTCTGTATATAATTTGAGGCCGTTCACTTCACTGGGTTATATGTGAGGGTTTACGACCACTTTAAAGAGGAACTGCAGTCTGCTCACATAATTTGTAATAAAAACATATTTGTCATTCTGAGGTTTCCCTCCAACCACTTTGCATATTATTTTATATATACTGTGATTCTGTACTTGCCATATATGCTGCAGAAATCTCCCTCCACTAAGTATGGCTGTGGCCATTTTAACTGTGGGCAGCTGAAGCTGCTGCCTGTTAATTTATTGGATTTACACAGAGGCGCGCGCACACACACACATATATATATATATATATATATATATATATATATATATATATATATATATATATATATATATATATATATATATAGCTTGCCTGCACATATCTTCTCTCTTGATAAATACTCATGGATCTCTTCGGTCTCCTAATATCTCCGCCCTAATCCAGCCCCCTCCAGCTCTGCAGCTTTCCTTGACTGTCCTATGACTCCTCCTCCTCCTCCTTTGCTGGCAGACTCTCACAAGAGTGAGAAAGAGAGCTGTGCATGAGGTCATTAGCCTAGGCTAATTACCAGACAAGAAAGAGGAAGTGGGTTGTATAAGGTATTTACTGGCAGAAAAAAATGTTTCTCTTACGTCCTCCGACAGTCGCCGCCCACTTCATATTCATCACCAATGGGGTTATGTCCTTTATTCCGTAGGAGTAGCTAGGCAATAGAATATGTTAGTACAAAGACTTTTAACATATCCCACCCCCAGGGGGTGGTCCCCTCAGTACATAACCCTCCACTTCCTGTATCCAACTCAGTTTCATTTGTCTAGCTGTCAGGAGTAGCTGGAAGTTTCTGTGCTGGGGCACCTTGTCTCAGCTCTCTTTCCTTTCTTTGGATTTTATTTGAGTTTTTTTTTTTTTTTCTCTTTTTCTTGTTAGCTGTTATTTTACCAGCGTTAGTTAGTTCTTCTGATGAAGAGGATCATGCGGGCTGCGTCTCGGGCTGACCCCCCTGGTAGCAGGCTGTGGGTCAGTGGCTTCTCAGCCCGCCATCGAGCGTTCAGTCAGGTATCGCTCCTGAGTTATCTGAACGACCCATCCCTGTTCCGTGCAGGGATTCTAGGTGAGGTGGCTACCTCACTGGACGCTGTGCGGTTTCTCAACCCACCTTCTGATGCGTCCTGGATGCGACTCTCCCTGCCTCATGTGCAGCGGTTTGTTCGCCTATGCGGGTCCCCCACGCCATGTGAGAGGTAAGTGCATTTATGTGGGGACCTGTCTGTCTGGGGGGTGTCAGTCTGGGACTGTGTTACCTTGCCCTGTGTTCACACTATTACGTTTTCCCTATCTCTCACATTGCAAGCTGTGGGCTGCAGGAGGGGGGGCTGGCTGCACTCTGTGTCAGTTTTCTGTTTGTGTGAACGGCTGTGTGCTGTGGGGCTTGAGTTTCTCATGCTTGGGGCACATTACAGCGCCGCTGCGGCGGTTTACCATGTTCCTTTTTTGGGCAGATGGTGTGTTTTACTTCTCCCTCATGGGGTGTGGGAGCGGCAGTTTCGGCGCCAAACAGCGCCATTTTGACTGCGATCGCTCCGGCCGCATGTTTTACATGCATGGCGGCCATTTTCTTGTAGCCTCCATAGGCTTTCATAGAGCGCCCTGTATGCCAGCATTTCCTTTCCTTCAGGAGCACCGCAGGCAGCAGCAGCAGCACCGATCTCTCCAGGTTCGTTTCTTTTTATTCCCTGTATCCTGCCTTGGTATACTTGTCCCTGTGGGGGTCCCTTGTGTGGGATGCTTAGTGTGAGTGGGCTACGATCGCAGCGCTCTCTTAAAGGGGCGGTCACCCATTTATTTTTGCAAGGGCATGGATTTTCAGGAATACTAGTTTCCTGCCAATTTAGGGGGAAGCCAGGGGACTGCGGTTTCCCCCCCCCCCCGGGGGGGGGGATTTGGCTGCGATTGTGGCTAGCCTTGCGACTCAGGTGCAAATGCTGGTGGTTGCTCAATCCTCTAAAAGGCCCAGAGTTTTCAATTCCTCTGTTTCAAGAGGGTGATGGTACTGGGGCTGCTGGGGCAGAGATCTCCTTATCGGGGTCTCGTTCCTCCCGGGACCTTATAGGGTCAGTAATGGAGGCTGAGGTAGAGGGGGTTGATAATTCTCCCCCTGGCTCGTCTGAAGAGCTTGCGCTCATGGATGAATTGGTTGCTTCTATCAAGCAAACTCTGCGTTTGGAGGAGGAAACATGTCCTCCTGCTGCCTTGGCGGCTTATGGGACGCAGAAAAGGCGCATATCATCGCAGATGTTTCCATGCACTGATGATTTTCAGCGCGCTGTGAAAGAACGATGGCGTAATATACGCAAACCTTTTGCTGTGCCAAGTAGGTTTAAGCTGCGCTATCCTTTTACGCCCGCTACTGATGGGCGTTGGTGTGTCCCACCTCCGGTGGACCAGGCGTTAGCAGTTTTGTACAAGTCCACTGCGATTCCTGCTGCAGACACCCCGGTGTTCCGGGATGCCGCGGACAAGAGGATGGAGTCCTTTGCCCGTCGTACCTATTCTATTATGGGTTCTATGTTGAAAGCTTTATTGCTTCACTTATGGCGGCCCAGGCGGTCGCGAACTGGACGCAGGTGCTTAGGCGTGTCCTGGGGGCTGATTCTGCCCCCCAGGCGACTTTGGATATGGTGGATCAAATCCACCAGGGTGTCATGTATTTGTGTGATGCGGACCTGGATATGGTTCCGTTGACTGCACGTGTACACAGTGTGGCGGTGTTATCTCGCCGCCTGGTTTGGTTGGAGTGTTGGTCTGTGGATCAATCTTCACGTAGGACCTTGGCCAATCTGCCGTTTGATGGTTCTCGCCTTTTTGGCGAATCCCTGGATGCCCTAATTAAAGGGGTCATGGGGGGTAAGAGCACGCTCTTACCTCAATCCCACTAGACTAAGACGGCTCCTGGAAAACAGAATGATTTCTTTCGGCCCCCTCAGGGGTCCTTTCGTGCCTTTCGGTCACATTTTTGGGACAGGCTGTCCAAGGGTCAAGGCTCCCGCAAGAAGCCGTGGGCAGGTAAGCAAAGGTCCGGCCAATCCGGTTCTGCGGCCCACTACAGTGCGGCCTGAAGGGGCGCCCTCACCCACTTCACAGGAAATCGTTCGATCTGGCCACTAGATCGAGTTTCTCTCTCGGCCGGAGAGCAGATTTTTTCCCTCAAGTCTTCTGTTATCCCCGGAGCGTTTGCGGGACCTGCATCTAGCGGTGCAGGACCGGAGGGCTCAGGGAGTGGTGGTCCCGGTGTCTCATCGGGACAGATTTCGGGGGTTCTATTCCAATCTGCTCACCGTGCCCAGGAAGGAGGGCAAGGTGCGTCCGATTCTGGACTTGAAGGCGCTGTACCGCCTTGTGCGGGTGCGCAAGTTCCGCATGGAATCCCTGCGGTCGGTGGTGGCTGCCCTGGTTCCGGGGGAGTTCATGGCTTCCATCGACTTGCAAGATGCGTATCTTCACATCCCGATTTTCGAGGGTCACCAGAGGTACCTTCGATTCTCCATAGCGGAAGATCATTACCGATTTGTGGCGTTGCCTTTTGGTCTCGCCTCTGCTCCAAGGGTGTTCACCAGAGTGCTGGCACCGGTTCTGGCTTTGTTGAGGGCCCAGGGTATTTCGGTTCTGGGGTATCTGGACGATATTCTGGTTCGGTCTGCGACCAGCCAGAGTCTGGAGAAGGATCTGTCCGTCACGTTGCAGACTCTGCAGGAGTTTGGTTGGACGATCAATTGTCCAAGGTCGACATTGTGCCCATTGGTTCGGATTTCTTACCTGGGTATGATTCTGGACTCTGTCCAGGCGTAGGTCTTCCTGCCGGAAGAAAAACTCGCAGCTCTTCAGGAGGCATTCAGGTCCCTCAGGGACGTTCCATCTTCGTCCATTCGGACGTGCATGCGATGTCTGGGATTGATGGTCTCGGCTTTCGAGGCGATTTCCCTTCGCCCAGTTTCACACGCGGGTTCTCCAAGCGGGGATATTGTCCAGGTGGGACGGGCGTCCGCAGTCTCTGGATCTCCAGATGTCATTGAGTTCTCAGACCAGAAGGGATCTTCTGTGGTGGCTTCTATCCCCCTCAGTATCGGGGGGCAAGTCTTTTCGTCCCCTTTCGTGGACGGTGATCACCACGGACGCCAGCCTGTCGGGCTGGGGTGGTGTTCTGGGCGTTCTGTCCACCCAGGGTGTTTGGTCGACGGAGGAATCCTCCCTTCTGATCAACGTTCTGGAACTGCGAGCGATACTCCTCTGTCTTCGTCGTTGGACGGACAATCTTCACGGCTACCCGGTTCGGGTGCAGACAGACAATGCCACGGCGGTGGCTTACATCAATCACCAAGGGGGCACCAGGAGTGCCCGGGCGGCTCGAGAAGTGGCCGCGATTCTGTCTTGGGCCGAGACGCATGTCCCGGCAATATCGGCAGGTCACATTCCGGGGGTGAAAATTTGGCAGGCGGATTATCTGAGCCGTCGAACCCTGGACCAGGGAGAATGGTCCCTTCACCCGGCTGTCTTCCAGATGTTGTGCGCGAGGTGGGGTCTTCCGGAGGTAGACCTGTTCGCGTCTCGTCTGAACTACAAAGTACCACGGTTCGTGGCAAGGAGTGCGATCCTCGGGCAGACGCGTCGGCCGCGTTGGTTGCCCCGTGGCATCAGTACCTGCTGATGTATGCGTTCCCGCCGATTCAATTGCTGTCCAGGTTCCTTCGCGGAACCGACCACGGTGATTCTTGTGGCACCGGACTGGCCTCGCCGGTCCTGGGACGCAGACCTCGTAAATCTGGCAATCGACGCCCCGTGGCGTCTGCCTCTTCGAGAAGATCTTCTGTCGCAAGGACCGATCTTCCATCCTGCTTTACAGTCGCTGGCCTTGACGGCCTGGCTGTTGAAACCGAGGTCCTGAAGAACAGGGGTCTTTCCCCTGAGTTCATTCACACCTTAATAAATGCGAGGAAGTCTTCCTCGGGGAAGGTTTATTACCGTACTTGGAAGGCGTATTTTGCCTGGTGCGTATCCAGGGGTTTCTCTCCTGACACTTATTCGGTGTCTAGGGTGTTGCCCTTCCTTCAGACGGGTGTTGACCAGCGTCTGGCGCTGGCCACGATCAAGGGTCAGGTGTCTGCTTTGGCCGTTCTTTTTCGACGGCCTGTGGCATCTGATTCTTTGGTTAGCACTTTTGTGCGGGGGGTACGTCATCTGATCCCTCCTAGGAGGGAACCTCTTACCCCTTGGGACTTGAATCTAGTTCTATCAGTGTTGCAGCGTGCTCCTTTTGAAAGGTTCAGGGAGATCTCGCTGTCTTTGTTATCCAAGAAGGTCGCCTTTTTGGTGGCTATCACCTCGACTCGACGAGTGTCGGGGCTGGCAGCCTTATCCTACAAGTCTCCGTGTCTGGTTGTGCATTTGGACAAGGTGGTCTTGCGACCTAACCCTTCTTTTCTTCCAAAAAGGGTTTCGGACTTTCATCTCAATGTGGACATTGTCAAACCTTCGCTTTGCGCGAAGCCGAAGCATCCGACGGAGGTGTTGCTTCACTCCTTGGATGTTGTCCGGGCGATTAGAGTCTATTTCACATCGACTGAGTCTTCTCGCAAGTCGGATGCCTTGTTTGTCCTTCCGGGAGGTCCTCGGAAGGGCATGGCGGCGTCGGCTTCTACAATCGCCAAATGGATCAGACGGACCATTGATCAGGCCTATGCTTTGAGGGGGAAAGTTCCCCCTGTACCTGTGAAGGCGCACTCTACCAGATCTCTGAGTACGTCTTGGGCCTGTCGTCATGGGGCCTCTGTGGCTCAGGTGTGTGAGGCGGCGACTTGGTCGACCGTACACACTTTCACGATATTCTACAGAGTAGATGTTCAGGCATCGGCTGATGCTTCCTTTGGCCGCAAGGTTCTTAGTGCGGCAGTTCCCTAGAGCCCTTGTTACGGGTTCTTTGGCTTTTTGGAATTTTTGTTTTTTCCCTGGGTTTTCTTGCTCCTGTTGAGCGAGTGTTTTGTTCTTATGCCCAACTGGTTTCCTTCCTTTGGTAAGGTTCCTTTCTCTGATGGGGAGACGGCGTTGCCTTGGGCGCGGCTGTGTTCTTCCCACCCCTCATGTTTACACTGCTTTGGGACATCCCCATTGGTGATGAATATGAAGTGGGCGGCGACTGTCGGAGGACGTAAGAGAAAACGGAATTTTTGTAAAATCTTACCTGTAAAATTCCTTTCTCTGAGTCCTCCGACAGTCGCCGCCCCCGCCCCTCTTTTGGGGTTTTGATGTACTCTCTACTGCTATTCCACTGAAACTGAGTTGGATACAGGAAGTGGAGGGTTATGTACTGAGGGGACCACCCCCTGGGGGTGGGATATGTTAAAAGTCTTTGTACTAACATATTCTATTGCCTAGCTACTCCTACGGAATAAAGGACATAACCCCATTGGTGATGAATATGAAGTGGGCGGCGACTGTCGGAGGACTCAGAGAAAGGAATTTTACAGGTAAGATTTTACAAAAATTCCGTTTTTTCTTTTCAAAGTTAAAACAACAAGGGCAGAAGATTTAATACAAACCCAATTCCAAAAATGTTGGGACACTGTACAAATTGTGAGTAAAAAATAAATGGACTAATTTACAAATCTCATAAACGTATATTTTATTCACAATATAATATAGATAACATATCAAATGTTGAAAGTGAGACATTTTGAAACGTCATGACAAATATTGGCTCATTTTGGATTTCATGAGAGCTACACATTCCAAAAAAGTTGGGACAGGTAGCAATAAGAGTCCGGGAAAGTTAAATGTACATATAAGGAACAGCTGGAGGACCAATTTGCAACTTATTAGATCAATTGGCAACATGATTGTGTATAAAAAAAGCTTCTCAGAGTGCCTCTCAAAGTCAAGATGGGTAGAGGATCACCAATTCCCCCAATGCTGCGGCGAAAAATAGTGGATCAGAAAGGAGTTTCTCAGAGAAAAATTGCAGAGTTTGAAGTTATCATCATCTCCAGTGCATAATATCATCCAAAGACTCAGAGAATCTGGAACAATCTGTGCGTAAGGGTCAAGGCCGGAAAACCATACTGGATGCCCGTGATCTTTGGGCCCTTAGACGGCACTGCATCACATACAGGAATGCTACTGTAATGGGAATCCTAACATGGGCTCAGGAATACTTCCAGAAAACATTGTCGGTGAACACAATCCACCGTGCCATTCGCCGTAGAAAAAGCCATATGTAAACATGATCCAGAAGCGCAGGCGTTTTCTCTGGGCCAAGGCTCATTTAAAATGGACTGTGGCAAAGTGGAAAACTGTTCTGCGGTCAGACGAATCAAAAATGGCCAGCCTGCAGTCCAGGTCTTTCACCCATAGAAAACATTTGGCGCATCCTAAAGAGGAAGATGCGACAAAGAAGACCTAAGACAGTTGAGCAACTAGAAGACTGTTCTAAAAAGAAGAGGGGATTCCATACAGTGATAAACATGGCCTTGTACCAACTGTTTTGAGATGTGTTGATACCATGAAATTTAAAATCAACGTATTTTTCCCTTAAAATGTTCAGTTTAAACATTTGATATGTCATCTATGTTGTATTCTGAATAAAATATTGAAATTTGAAACATCCTCATCATTGTATTCTGTTTTTATTCACAATTTGTACAGTGTCCCAACTTTTTTGGAATCGGGTTTGCAGATGGAAAGATGAAAAAATGTCTGAAGGTCCGCTTTAAGGCTGGCCCAACTTTTTTATTTTTTTGCTGGCACAACTGATGCCCTAGTTAGGCAATGCTATTCCAGTTTTTTTTTTCATAGCATACTGGAGCTCTTGATACTTTGTAGAATGCAGGTTAACTAAAAAATCAAAACTAAAGCAAGGTATAAATTGGATATCAGAAATCAATGTTCTTGCTGTCAGGACCATACAGTACTCAAGCCAGCTATGTTTTAGTTGTCCTTACTTCTGAGATACAGTTTTGGCTACCGAAGAAGTCATTGCTCAGTCCTTTGTTAGAAGTCTGTGGGAAAGAAACCACTGACCATCTGCTAGGAACAAACAGTACAGCCAGTACACAGCCGTCCTGAGTATTAATATGCATTCCATCATTTGTGCAAGAGAATTTGAAATAAGGGGAATTTTGCAGGTTTAGATCTCTGGCGATCAGCCGCCACAAGGGGCAACCTTGCAGTCCCCTCCCCAATTCTGGGGATCTCACCTTGGAGACTACCCTTTACCAATATTGCTGTTTAAGCAACACGGCTGGTTAAGCCACGATTCCTCCAGCAGACCTCACCTTGCACTGCCCCATGGGGCCAGGTCCCTCCGGAGGTTTCCGGCCAGGAGATGAGACTTTCACCATTTGGAAGTATGCCCTTTGTTTTATACTTCATGAGACTATGATGCTACACCTTGTCTTACATATGTGATGCCCAGATGACATTTGATGACATTCCGTCACACACTCAGCTATTCATCATACTGGTTCCAATTACTGGACGGGCATGCCCAGGTGTTCTCTCCTTAGGGCACCCATTCATTTTCTGCCTGGCCTACAGCACGGTTGCTCGGGCTTTTAGAGTGATACAAGGTCCTTTTCAGACCAATCACACTAAGCCTGCATACAACAGTGCCTATATGGGACTGGGTGGGCGGGGACAGCGTGTTTATTTGCTGTCTGTGTCATCCTGACACCCGCAGGGGTCTTCAGGGTCAATCAGTTTACCTGATGAGTTTCCACACCTTTTTATTGATGAGATTTTTATGTCTTTGTGTGTGCATCTTCACCAATAAAGTCTTTTTTGTCTGCACCAATATCCCTGTGAGCCCCCTTCATTGCAACCATTCCAGGAGGGATATTCTCGTCCCTCCACCCCCACACCACTTTGAATTTTGCAGGTGAGCTATTGCTAAAAAAACACATTGCGCAAAAGTTTCATAGTAATATTTTTGTTACATAAGGTTAAAAGGTAAACTTCAATTTGTGGAAAAGTAAATATGACACACACAGTTACTATACAAGCCATCGTATTATGTTATGTTACTAAAAATGACACCTCCAGTCAATCTGCAACTGCTGTAATTACCTACACCAGTGGTGTTGAGAATGCCCTCAAAAGTCTTAAGTGAGTGTTCTGTGTATTCTTCTTTTTTTTTTTTTATTTAGGGAAAGCTCAAAACCTTTTTTTTTTTTTTGCTGTCCGTGCCCCGTTAGTACTGCAAAAAATAAGGTACCTACTCTTTTTACCCTGCTGAGGAGTTTCCAAAATGTAAATTTTCACACAAAAAAAAGCAAAAAACAGGAGATTAGGAAATCATGTACATGGGACATCTGTTTTGTATAGCTGAATAGCTGAGTGAAATGCTCTTCATTCTGGAGATATTTCCTTTCATTTCCTGTTGCACACCATAGGCAGAAATTAAAGGCTAATCCCCAAGACAGAATACAGCAAAAAAAAAAGTAAAAAAAAAAAAAGTTCTTAACCTTTCCCTACCGTATCCAAAAAAGTATACAGTAGCACAAGGGGCACATCTTACTGAAAGTAACTTCCCTTTTGCTGATTTTTTTTTTTCTTTTTTAGGTACAATTAGACTTTAAGGACATCCCCTGCAGCTTTATTTTTGGTGCAATACTCTCTAAGATCTTAATATTGAAACATTTTTTGTGGTGTTTTTAAAGCATTTTACAAGTTTTGTTCAACACTGAGCTGGTCAAAAGGAGTAGAGCAGTTCTGGAGGGCAAATGAGTATTTCAGACAATGAAGTTCCCATTGAAGTCTGTATGGCCAAAAACTCCTGTTTACACTCATGCACTTCCAATGTAGGGCATTGAGCAACTCAGGGTTGAAATGTGAATTGGCACAATTACAAACCATAAGATGCTGCATTTTTAGTGTAAGCAGGGACACACACTTCAAAACACAAAAAAAAAAGAAAAAAAAGTGTGAATAGGGGCTAAAGGAAAGCACACACAGCAGCTTTTATCAATGCTACACTCACTTCAGGTAATTGAAATGAAATTAGGCCCTCCTATACAGAAATCCATTCAAAAAAGGACAGGAAGAAATAAACCACAATTTCTTGAAAACAAAGTATCTGCAAGTTCACTTGCTAAAATGTATTCAGAATTTATAGTTCATCTAGAGAAAATCTTTTTTTTTTTTTTTTTTTTTTTCAACAAAATTGGAATAAAGTGGGAAATGTGCTAATCTGTGGGTTAATTAGAAAACGCCTTTAGCAGATGAGTGATAATGAGGCACAGAAAACTGCAGTCAGTCGTACAGTTCATAAAGCATGCTTGAAAACCTTTGTAACCAGTTAAGCATGCCTTTTGATTAGTTTCTGTAAGCAGTGATCATTTTGATTCAGTTCCAATTCAAAAATCAGTCCGTCTGTCAAGACTAGAACATATTCAAAAAAGTAGCAGTCGTAGAGCACAGTTCTCAACTATTGTATGTAACCCTAAGGGTACTTCCATTTATCAGAAATGTAATAATGTAACACTTTTGCAATTGTTATTAAATGTTAAGGTTCTTAACCACATTCCGCCCGCTAACCGTACATTTACTGGCTAGCAGGTGGCAGAACCAGTCACTTCAACGTACTGGTACATCGCAATCCACTTTCTGGTTTTTGGGCATGCATGTGCGTGCCCCCTGCTGACCTGTGCTGTGACTGGACACAGCACAAGTTTATTAGCAGGTTACAGGCAATGATTTTGCCTGTATACCTTCTGATGGGCTGTGGCCAATCGCAGCACAGAGTTCTGTGTTTACGAACACACAAAACAGCGATCTGGCTGTATTTTTCTCCTTGAAATCAACTCAGAGTTCAGTGACAAAAGACAGCCAGATCCTGAGTGTAAAAGCAGCACATATACACTTTAGACACAGTTAGCTCCTTGATTGCCCCTCTAATCACCCCTGGCACCCATTAGTGTCATTATACAGTGATCATTGGTAATACTTTACTTATGGGCCATACACACTATAAGATTTTCTGAAGACTTTTTCCTTCACACTTACCAAAACCATATAATATGAGGTCAAACCTAAACACTTTCAATTTGTATGCAATCTGGCAGGCCCTTGTACTACATAGAAAAGGTAAAGCTGAAGGAAAAAGTATTCAGAAAATCTTATAGTGTGTATGGCCCTTAAGTGTTGCTAGCAACGTCTGTGTCAGTCAGTGTACCCCCAGCTAATTTCAGTGTACAGCAGATACACTATAAGTCACCATTACTAGTATAGTACTTATAGCTGTGTAAATTACAATATATATATATATATATATATATATATATATATATATAATCTCATAGTTTGTAGATGCTATAACTTTAACACAAACCAAGTAGTATACACCTATTGGGATTTTGTTTTTACCCTAGACATGTAGCAGAATACATTTTGGCCCAAATTGATGAAGAAATTTGATTTTTTTTTTTGAAAATGTCAAAATGTTTAATCTTTTCTCATTTTGGTTATATAATAAAAGATAAAAAAAAAAACCTAGTGGTGGTCAAATACCATCAAGAGTGCTCTATTTCTGTTGTATAAATTTTGTTTGGGTACAGTGTTGCATGACCAAGTTAAAGTAGCGCAGCACTGAATAACAAAACAATGCTCTGGTCTTGAAGGTTGTGAAACCTTCCGGATGTCAAGTTGTTTAAGTCTTTGTGAATCTAACACATGTAATCTACATCATGACAAAGCTTATCCACTAAGCATGCAATTTATTTAAAAAGGTAAATAGTATGTTAACCAATTGAAGACCAGGCCTTTTCTAGCAGAAAATTGCTTATAACCCCCAAACATACATTTTACATTTTTTTTTTTTTTGTCGCAATTTAAAATTGTGCAAAATTGTGGAATGGTGACAAACTATGGTACCACAGGCGATGCTTTACATGCCTTTACAGGTTACCTGTTTAGGGTTACAGAGGAGGTCTAGCGTTAGAATTATTTTGCTCACTCTAACGCCATTGGTATTAAATGTTAAGGGTCCTAACCACTTGTCATGCCATGTAGACTCTTTAAAAGCATCCTGGCCTGTAGGCGGGGATAAAAGGATGATTTCAAGGAAAAGGGCTTAATATTAAAGGGCAAGGCGGCCTGAGAGGTGGGCAGGGGGTTGGACAGAGACACACACACCAAAGTATACAAGATGCTATCCAGCATCCTGTACACCGATATGGAGCAAAATAGGGCTTGGCGAGGGGGTAAGACTGTAACGGACTATTGAGTTACAGGATGCTGTGCTTCATGACTTATACGTAAACTGACTACACTAGCACAGATTTGCTTCCGTGCTTGGTGTAGTTAGTTTCCGACAGCCACCAAGACACTGGCAAGATCACCAGGCATTGCTAAGGAAAATAGAAAATAAAACCTAAACAGGCTATGGTAAATTCAGCTACAAAGAATCACATAAACATATATGGAATAATACATTTAGATGTAAACCTAGAGTACACTTGAACTCTAAAGACAGAGAAGATTCGCTCCTAAATCACTCTGTACAACTGCCTAAAGTAAATGTAAACCCAAATACTGAAATCTCATAAGCTTTAAGGCTCAGTTCACACCTATGTAGTTTGCTTTTGACTCGTTTCTATGGTGCTTTTTGCTGTGCGTTTTTACACACGAGATTTTGCTATGTTTAGCGTTTTGCTTTTTTTTTTTTGGCCAATTTGTTGGGCAGATTAAAAAACTCAAATCGCTGTAAAATTGCGGCAAAAACACACTACATGCTTTTCTGCAGCTTTTCCATTGAAGTCTATTGAACCAATATAGGAAAAGAAAAACCCGTTTTGCGCTTAAAAAAAGTCCCTGACCCTTTCCAAAAATGTGGTTGAAAAAAGTATAGATGTGAACGTGTCTCATAGGAAACCATATAAAATGAACTGTAGTGCGATTCTGCAAAAAGCACCCAAAAATTCATAGGTGTGAACTGGGCCTAGCATATTGATGCAATTGCAAAAACTATTTTTCCTTAAGATGTAACCTGGTGACCCTGACATAAAAGTCCTTTTTTTCAAGCATTTCCTGTCATGAAGTGACAGCACTCCATAACACATTGAAACACCAATAGTACTCAGGAAATAAAAGTTTGTTGTCTATCCAATATAAAAGGTCCATTCATAGTAGTCCATTTAAACGCTAACGTACACCCTCAAAGCTCTCCATGTCAGCTGGGAGCCTAGTTTTGATGTGGGGATTCAAGCTGTATACTCCATACAAATTCTTACAGCAGTGTTGCTATTTTATGTGGATGAGTGTAATTATGGATTCCAGGTGAGGCTGCCATCATATTATGGTCATTATTGAGAAGTCCTTCAATTTGTTTTGTTTTGCAAAGGATTTTATTCCTCCTTTCCTAAAGTGTAACTAAAGGCAAAAATTTTTTTCTATCTTGGATAGAGTAAGGGAGGGTTATAACCCTTGTCAGTTTGCTTTTTGTTTTTTTTACAGTGTGAGAAAATCCCGGTTTGTCACCAGAACTAGTGTACCGATTGAAAGATTTCCCCTCTTTTACTTTTCTGGGTTCCCTGCCATCCCGAGGGTTGGTGACTATAGCAGGGATGTCCTCGGGGCTCCCTGCAGCGGTGGTTGGGCTGGAGGAGCGGATGTTTTTCCGTCCGAGTATGCGCCTCACGTGCGGCTTTGTGGCTCACTCGGCAGAATGTGAGTTGGCCCTTGTGAGGAAGGCTGAAGCCTCTGCCTCCTGTGTGAGCATCCGCCTTCCCCTCCTTTGCCCTGGGTAGTTGGATCCGCTGGGGCTCACATCCTGGCAGCGGGGCATCTGCCGGACTGAGGATCCACGCTATTTGCAGCTGGGCCCCCACAAAAATTTAGGCTGCGCCTGCTGGGCCATATGGTCAGCTTGGCACCTCCCTTAAACCAGGTTGCGCCTTGGGGGCACTTCATTTTTAGTGACAGTCTTGCTGCCACTTTTGTGTGAGTGGGGGTACCCTGCCTGCGCACCCAAGTCACGGCAGGCGGCCCACCTTTAAGGGGGGCTATGTTCTATTATGTTCTCTATGATGGGCTCTTAATTCAACCCCCTTGTCTTTTGCAGGGTCTCGTAGCTGGTCCATTTGTGGACCCTTGGCCAGCATCCCCTTGTGGGATTGCAGTCGGCGGTCTCCCCTGATATGTTTTGGGGTGAGCTTAGTTTGTAGTGACCCTACTGGGTCTGCGTCCAGGCACTTTGAGTGCTCTGTTAGTGAGGATATGTACGTGGAACATGGGGCACTTCTGTTAGGGAGATCAAGCCTCAATGATGGAAGGGGGGGTTAGTTGTCCTCCATGGTCATGCAGGGGGTGCCACGCTGATATTGGGGCAACTCTTCTAGAAAGTATAAGTGACTCCAAACTCATAGGACAAGAAAGGGAGAAGGCGCCTCTAAGTGCAGCATAGACTACCTTTGTTGGCACACGAATAATTAAAACTTACAGGATAGACGAGTAAACAGGCATATGACAGCATCACTCTGGGTCAGTTCCTGACCCTGTGGCTCTGTCTTCCTCGGCCGTCCAGAAGCAAGGAAGGGTGGAAGAATAGGGGAGACCAGCCAGGGAAAGTACTTCTGCCTGAGGCTGCGGGGGAAGGCACGCCTCCCCCATGGACCGCACGGGGCATAGTGACATCAGGGGGGCAGTAACATGTTTCGGAGCATGCGCAATAGGGCTCCTTCGTCAGACCGATAACAGGAAGAGAAGATGCCCAGCGTTAAATACCTGGTCCTGTGCATTGTCTCTTATCAGCTGCTCATCACTATATATCTCTCTTCCCCATTTCCGGCCCCACACTTTATTTAACTCCGGGCATCTTCTCTTTCTGTTATCGGTCTGACGAAGGAGCACTATTGCGCATGCTCCGAAACGTGTTACCGCCCCCTGATGTCACTATGCCCCGTGCATTACACCGCGGCCTAAGGCGGAAGTACTTTCACTGGCTGGGCTCCCCTGTTCTACCACCCTGCCTTGCTGCTGGACGGCCGAGCAAGACGTAGCCATAGGGTCAGGAATGGACCCCGAGTGATGCTATCATATGCCTGTTTACTCGTCTATCCTGTAAGCTTTAATTCTTCGTGTGCCAATAAAGGTAGTCTATGCTGCACTTGGAGGCACCTTCTCCCTTTCTTGTCCTATCTGTTAGTGAGGACGATTCCTTTTCTACTGCAGCCATGCATGAAATGATGTTGGTGGATGCACTGATTGTATCGATGCGGGCAACTTTAAAAATGGAAGATGCAGCTGCGTCTGAGGTACTGGCCCCTTTTGGTACCCGCAACTCCCCAAAAGTGGCAAAGGTTGTCCCGTTTCCCGCCTATTTTGACAAAATTGTCGAGTTAGTGACCTAAACGCAATAGGTCAGTGCCTAAGCATTTCGCTAGACAGTATGCACTTGAAGAGCCCCTGTTAAAGTGGACAGTTCCACCTGTGGTGGATTCTCAGGTTACAGGCTGAGGAAGCAGGAATAAATCCACTCTAATCCGGTGGAGGAGTCTCACTTTTAAAGGCCCCTTTGACAGGAGAGCCGAGACTTTGGTCCGCCATATGTTTACTGTGGCCAGTTCAGTCTTTAGGCCAGTGTTCACCATAGCATTGGTGTCCCAGACTTTAACGGAGTGGGCAAAGATTTGTGCCAGGATCTGGAGGGGGAACTGCTTCCCCCTGCCCTTGTGGAGCTGGCGGACCAGTTGGTCCAGCAGTTTTAATTTGTCTGTGACAGCAGTGGTCCTTTGGCACATGATATGGAATATATCATTAGGGGTCTTACAAGGGGGGAAGAGTACTCTATTCTTCCACAGGGGGCAAGGAGTCTCCTCACAGATGTGGGCCCTTTTTGTTTTTCTCGGCTCATATGTGGCCTTTTCGTCTCTCAGGATCTCAAGACAAAATATCTAAGTCTGTCAGGAACTCCTCTGGAGGTTCCAAGAGGAACTCGTCTGGTAAGCCAAGAGCGGGTTCTTCCAGACCTGCAGACAAGCCCTCTTCTGCCCTTAGGGGTGCTCTCACCCATGTCTGAGGTTGGGGGACATCTTTGCTTCTTTCCTGACCCATGGACCTCCCTGATTCAAGACTGGGGGATCCATGAGCGGATTCGGTCCGGCTACAAGATCGAGTTTTGGTCTTTTCCTCCGGTGAGGTTCTTTCCTTCCAACCTGCGTTTGTCCCCAGACTGCCTGAGGGGTCTCTTCGGGGCAGTGCAATACTTTTTGCTACAAGGGGTAATTGTCCCAGTTCCAAAATCTGAAAATTTTCAAGGTTTATAGTCAAACCTATTTACAGTTCCCAGGAAGGAAGGCAAGGTACGTTCAATCTGGACCTCAGGGCTTTGAACCACTTTGTGCGAACAGAGTCCATACATGCGGTAGTGACATCCCCACATCAAAGGACGCTTACCTTCATATTCCAATATTTGTCGGTTATAGGGGTTCCTCGCTTTGCCGTGGAAGAGGAGCATTATCAATTCATGGCATTACCCTTTGGTCTAGCCTCAGCTCCTCGGGTATTCAGGAAAGTGTTGGCCCCGGTGTTGGCATTGTAGCAGCCGCAGGGAATTGAGGTACTGGGTACCTGGACGCTCTTCTTCTGCGAGCAAAGTCTCTGAGCGCTCTAAAGGACATCCTGGACATTACTGTACAGACTCTGCAGGAGTTCTGTTGGAAATTAACTTCCAAAAATCTGCTCTGGTTCCATCCACCAAGTTTAACTATCTGGGTCTGACTCTGGACTCTGCTTCAGCCTGGGTGTTTCTTCCAGGGGAAAAAAGCTCCAAAAGCTGCAGGATGCGATTTGGCTCCTGTTGTCCAGCAGTTGGTTATCTTTAAGGACTTGCATGCGGGTGCTGTGCCTGATGGTGTCTACCTTAATGGCGGTTCTGTTCCACTCGAGACCTCTGCAAAGAGAGATTCTTTCTAAGTGGGACAATAATCCACAGTCACTAGACAATCCGATCTTGTCGAGCCAGGATATGAGAGGGTCCCTGATATGATGGCTTTGCACCCCTTCGACAGGGCAAATCCTTCCTTCCCCTGTACTGGACAGTGGTCTCCACGGTTGCCAGCCTGTCCGATTTGGGAGGAGTTTGTGTAAAACTGCCAAAAACTTTTATTTAAAAAGCCAAATAGACACTTGCAAGCATCCAGTGGACATAGGCATGTAATACAGAAACTGATAGCCTAAATGACGTTTGACACATTTCCTCTAAACAGACATAATCATTTGTCTGGCTTGTTCCTCCATGTATGACTGTGAGAGATCCACGGCTTCCATTTGAGACACACTGGCTACCTTCCTGATAATCCGGTGTTCCAGCCTTTTCTTGGAAGTATACAGCAATACCAGCTTGTATGGCCCATATACTATAGGGTATTTTGAGTCCATACCCTCCGGTGAGTGCATTTTTTGATCTTTGGTGTGGGGATCCCTGTCACGATTCACCGTCACCTATGAATTTGGATGCACATTTTTTTCTAATTTCACTTGGAACTTATTTTATGAACTTTTTATCCTTTGCATTTATATGTGGCAACACATTTGATCACTATTAGTCACGCTCGTTACAGATGATATACATCTGATTACTTTATGAATGTTTACCTATTTACATAAGTTAACATATTTATACACCTGGTTTAGCGCTGCATTTTTTTATCCAATCTATTTACAACTCATGTCAGTTGATTTGCTAGCAGCTTTTTTCTTTTCTTTTAATTTTGGTTAGCGCAGTTTGATATACTCTATATTTTGCACTTTTACTAGTGAACAGGCGGTGCTGTCGGAGCGGTGGGGGTGTCCCTTAGGGGTGTTTTTACACCTTTTTTGTGGGGTCCCCCTATTGAGTCATGGAGTCTTTGGAGCACATTTTCCCACCTTATCCCTTGTCACAGGCTGCGGAGCCCCCAGCATCCCACCCATCCATTGATGCACCTCCGTGTCCCGGGTGGAGATGTTTTTTTTGGGCGACGGGCTAGCAGAAAGCGCCCCCCTGCCCTCCTCTGCCTCACCTGTCTTCTCAGATCCTGAATCTGATTCGGCCACTGCATACGTGGGTCTGCGACTATGCACCCTGAGTTCTCAGATAGGATGATTCCTCCACTCCTATAGCCATGCACGAAATGATGCTGGTAGATGCACTGATTGTATCTGTGCGTGAGACCTTAAAGATGGAGGACGCAGCTGAAGCTGCGACGGAGACATAGGTTCCCTTTGGCACTCACAAGCCATACAGAGTGGCAAAGTGGTGTCCTTTCCCCTCCTATTTTGACAGAGTTGTCGCAAATGAGTGGGAAAGACCATAATGTCCTTGTGGTCCCTAAGCGATTTGCTGTGCGGTAACCCTATAAGGAGTCCTTTCTTAAAAAGTGGACTGTTCCACCAATGGTGGACCCTCCGGTTTCCAGGTTGAACAAGGCAACCATGATTCCTGTTGAAGAGTCTCCAGCCTTAAAGGACCCAGCTGACAGGAAGGCAGAGGCTGTGGCCCACAATATATACACTGTGGCCGGTTTGGCACTGAAGCTAGTATTCACCATTGCCCTGGTGTCGCAAACTCTGAGTGGACTAAGCTTTTACGCCGTGACGTGGAGAGGGGGTAGCTCCCCCCTGCCTTTGCTAACCTGGCGGACCAGTTGGTCCAGTGGCTGCAGTTTATCTGTGATGCCTCTTTGGATGCGGCTCCCCTAGTTGCTAGGCTCTTTTTCGGTAGTTGTCCTTCAGCGTTTTTTTTTTTTTTTTTTTGGTCAAATGCTGGTCTGAGGACCAGGCTTCTAAAAAGGCCTTGACTGATCTTCCTTTTCAAGGAGATCGCCTGTTTGGAGCTACACTGGATGACATCATGAAGGGTCCCACAGGGGGGAAGAGTACCTTTCTTCCGCAGGCTAGTAAGGGCAAGGACCCTTGTCGTAGACGTGGGCCTTCCTTTTTGGCTCATAAGATTTTTCGTCCCTCAGGGGTAACTGACCAGGGATAAAAGCCTTTCAGGGTCTCCTCTGGAGGATCCAAACGAACCTGGTCTGGCAAGCCGAGAGCAGGCTTCTCCAGACTAGGTTTTACGCAAACCTGTTCCAGGGGGGAAGGCAAGGTGCGTCCAGTTCTGGACCTCAAGGCACTGAACTGCTTTGTGCAGGTGCAGAAATTCAGAATGGAGTCCATTTACACGGTGGTGGCATCTCTGCATTAGGGGGATTTTTTTGCCTCTGTCGACATTAAGGAGGCTTACCTGCACATTCCAATATGTGCCAGTCACCAGCACTTCCTCCGGTTTGCCGTAGGAGAGGAGTATTATTAGTTTGTGGCATTAGCCCTTGGTTTCGCCTCTGCTCCTCGGGTCTTCACAAAAGTGTACTGGGCTACTTGGTGGACCTCCTTCTGAGAGTGAAGTGTCCTGCTGCTCTGGTGGATAACTTGGAGATCACCATACGAACTCCGAAGAAATTCGGCTGGATTCTGAATTTTCAGAAGTCTACTCTTGTTCCGTCCACAAAGCTGGACTATCTGGGTCTGACTCTGGCCTTAGCCAGAGTTCTCCTTCCTATGGACAAACGCCAGAAACTACAGGCTGCCATTCATCTCCTGCTCTCCAGTAGATGGTCATCCCTCCGGATTTGCATGCTGGTGCTGGGCCTGTTGGTGTCTGCCTTTGAGGCGGTTCTGTTATCACAGTTCCATATAAAGTCCCCGCAAAGGGAGATTCTGGGCAAATGGGACAAGAATCTGCAGTCTCTGGACAATCCGATCCGGCTAAACAAGGAAACAAAAGGGTCCATGGTATGATGGCTTCGTTCTCCTGGGCTTCAGCTGGGCAAATCCTTCCTCCTCTTGTATTGGACAGTGGTCACCACAGATGCTAGCCTGTCCAGTGGATGAGTCCAGACTACCGATCAGTGTCCTGGAAATCCGTGCGATCAGACTGCGCCTGGAACATTGGACAGATTGTCTTTAGGGATGTCCAGTGCACATTCAATCGGACAATGCCACGGCCGTGGCTTATGTCAATCACCAGGGGGGCACAAGAAGTGTCCTAGCGGCTCTGGTGGTAAACGGCATTCTAAGGTGAGCAGAACGTTTTGATTCAGGCCTCTCCGCTGAGCATATTCCAGGGGTGGAAAACTGGCAGGCAGATTACCTCAGTCGGCAGGCGTTGGACCAAGGGGAGTGGTCCTTTATCCGGAGGCCTTTCATCAGTTGTGTCTCCAGTGGGGCATCTCTAAGGTGGATCTGTTGGCGTCTCGGCTCAACAGAAAGGTGCAGAGGTTTGTGCCACGGTCACGGGATCCTCTGGCGGACGCCACAGACGGCTGGTGGCCCCATGGAGTCAGTATCGTCTGATTTATGCTTTCTCTCCTCTTAGGCTTTTGCCAAGACTTCTATGCAGGATCGAGGCAGAAGGGATTCCGGTCATCTTAGTGGCCCCGAACTGGCCTCGCAAAGCTCAGAAATCTGATCTGGTGCAGCTGGTCACCGACATTCCTTGAAAGCTTCCTCTCAGGGAGGATCTGCTGTCCCAAGGACCGATCGTTCATCCTGCTTTACAGTCGCTGGCTTTGACTGCTTGGCTGTTGAAAGCCAGGTGCTGAATAGAGGTTTGTCTGAGTCGGTGATTCCAACGCTGGTAAAAGCTAGGAAGATCTACCATCATACTTGGAAAAACGTACATCGCGTGGTGTGAGATTCATCCTCGCTCTTTTTAGGTGGCTCGAATTTTGACCTTCCGTCAACAGCGGTGTGACAAACTCCCTCAGGACAGGAGCTTTTGGAGGTGACTGCAGGCTAGCCTCTTGCCTACTGACTATGGGCCCTGGCTTGTGAGGGAACACTGCTCTTTGTAGTGTGTATGCTGGGGGGACCCTTGGAGTAATGTTACTTTTGGATTCATGGACACATCCCCCTAAGACACACAGACTCTGGGACTCTAGGCCTAGGATCCATGTTAAAGGCCTAGCTGCCTAATGCCAATAGGGGGCTGTTCCACACAGTCAGACTCATGGCAGATGGTAATGTCATCAGCTCAACCACCTATCTTCCACACATTGTTGATTGTGCTGAATAACTGACCTATTGTTTACTGTGGGGATGTGTTTACACTTATAATTATGTGTATTGTACTTCACAAGCTTGATGATGGCAAGTCTGCTAGTTAAATCAAGGTAATTAAATCACTGTCATCTATTAGTTGCTAGTGGGAATGTATAATATGGTTTGTGTTGGTTGTTCCTTAGATATGTTATATTTCTGTACACAATTTCATCTGCATATGATAATGTAATTAGGCACCTGTCCTGGTGGGGTATATATTTGGTGCAAGTTTGTTCAATAAATGTTCCAGATCTTATACAAGCTATTCTCGGCTAGTTTTTCTATGGGGGCGGCTAGAGTATCTGATTTCTATGTTCAAAACACAAGCACATTGTGGGGTTGCAGTTCCGTTACATTGGTGGCAAGCGGTTGGATGCTTCCTGCAGTCTAGGACATCCAAACCTCCACTGGAATCCAAGGTCTAGATAGCAGAAAAAGAGAGGTACAGATACCAGCCACCATGGAAGAGGAGTTCAGAAGGAGGTTGCGAGAGATGTGGATATAGCACAGGGGAACAGTGTCAGAGCAGGTCCTGCTAGGATGGTAGGATTCAATCCACTTGGAACTCAGGAAGGAAGCGATGACACCAGGGAAAAATCCTCCCCTCCATCCAGGAAAGGTACTGGTCACAGTATGGATTGCGGGTGCTGTTTTTGGAAGACAAACCACACATGGAGCAGACCGCTGAGTTAAGCAGGCTGGTCTGGCAGTGATATGTTTGGGAGAGAGCTATAGAGCCCTCCGGTGGCATGTATCCCAAGCGTGCCCTTAACAGCCCAACAGAAAGCTTTGGCTACTGTGGTCTGGGACTGTTGTACTGGGAAGCTGTCAGGGGACTCTAACTTTGGGACCAATCTGGATTGGCGGTTAGAGGAAATCATGGATTACAGAGAAGTCCTCAAAATCTCGGAAGTGTTCTGGGCACTGGAAGATATGGAGTCTCTGACCGTTCAGGAATGGGAGCTGGAGATCCCCTACAGACATCTGCTAGACTTTTCTCTGCACCAGGGCTGGGCTCCCTTTGCCTGGGAATATCCTGAAGTACCAGCTGACAGTCCAGTAAATCCTGGCTGAAGAGTCGGCAATGTGGCACAGTAACAGTGTGCTTTGCTCACCTGCACCCACACCTGCGGCAGTTCTGGAGGCCCAGGGTGAGAAGGTGACGGTCACTCCCCAGCAGCAGAGCAGAATCTAGGGGGGAGAAGGGAGAGGAGGTAGTCATTCTCCCACCCCAACAGTCAGAGCGGAGGAAACTGTTTTCCCTCCCCATCCAGGATCTGTGCACCTGGGAGACGGTACAAGAGAGAGGTTGTCCCAACAGCCAGATAAGGGTAAGGAAAATGGAGCAGCCGACTCCCCTTCCAAGCAGCAGACAGCGCCCCAGAATGATGACCCCAACTCAGCAGAAGAGCTTGCAACAGAGCAGAGTGCTGCTGGCCTCTGCCCTCAACTAACAAAGAATTGCTTTCGTTGTGAGTTTGTTCAATAAATGGTCCATATCTTATACAAGCTATACTATGTCCATATCTTATACAAGCTATATATGTTTTTTTGTAAGGGGGCGGGTAGCATATCTAAAATCTGTTCAAGACTGAAGGAAGCAGTATTTTGGCATAAGCACACAAGCACATTGTGGGGTCGCAGTTCCATTACAGAGGGGTTGGGCAGAAACTGGCCTTGAGTACTATCGAGCGCAAGGTGTCAGCCTTGGCGGTCTTCTTTCAATTGTCCTTGGCCCCACACTCCCTGGTGCCTACTTTTTATCAGGGAGTTCGGCACTTGGCTCCTCTAGTGCGGTCTTCGTTGCCGTCTTGGGTCCTCAATTTTGTGCTCTGTCCTCCAGAGGCCTCCTTTTGAGAATCTTGCGGAGATTCCACTGCTTACATTGTCTCAGAAGGTGGCCTTTTTGGTCACTCTCACTTCTGCACGCAGGGTGTCTTAATCGGTGGCGTTATCCTGTCCACCTTACTTGATGGTTCACAGAGATAAGG